>NW_011888887.1:5561399-5587256 GCF_000151845.1 Pteropus vampyrus | reverse complement strand
GGAGGGCGTGGGACTGGGAGCGCCGAACGCCGGGTCCAAGCAGGAATGCGCCCTCCCCTCCCGGAGCCAGCCACCGGGTCTCCCCGGGAAACGGACACAGCAAGCGGGGTCAGGGTTCCGTGCGACCCCGTGACTTGCGCGCCGCGCGCAGCTTCGCCTGCGGACCTGTCAGCACTTCGCCATTAGACCACCTCCGCTCCGCCCTCCGCCCCCAGCCGCGACCCCGCCCAGAAGGGGAGCCCCCTTCCCGGCCGCCAGGCTCCAGCTTCGCTCCGGGGCGTTTTGCTGACGCCCTGGCCCGGCCCAGCTGCACCTGGGCTGCTCCCGCCCGGGGCGCCACCCCTCTCTCTGCCGAGAGAACTTTCCCTGGAGCCGCCGCGGCCTGGCGCGCCCGAGGCACACCCCCCCGCCCGTCCGCCCGCCGCGTTCCCAGCCAGGGCGCCCGCCTCTCCGCCTGCACGCCCGCCCGCGAGTCCTTCGACTCCCCGCTTCTTTGACCTCCCGGAGAGGCAGCACACTGCTGCGGCGACAGGGCATCCCGGAGGGAGACCTTGAACTTGGCCCCACATAGTTCCCCACGATGAGCTCGGGGCTCCCCAGACTGGAGCTGCGCTCCGCGACCAGCTGACTTCCACTCACCGGTCGCGGTAGGAGCCCGCTGCCCTTTCCGACGGTCTGCGGACTTTTCGGTGCCCGCAGATTGGGACGACGGTCGCCGCTGGCTCTGCGGTGTTGCTGGGACGTCGTGGGTACCCCTGAAACACAAAGGAGTAGCCGAGTGCTCCCCATTCGGCGAACCGGACTGGAGGCTGCGGGGTGGGGTCGGAGCTGGAAGTGCGCGCCCGCGGGGGACCCCGCAGGCGGAGGGGAGGTCGGTGCGTGCCGGCAGCGCTCTGGGAGGCGCGGGTGGAGGAGGCTGAAGAGCTTCTAGGGTCTTCCAAGTCGGGGCGGGTGGGGGGACGCCTCGAGCTCTCGTCCCTCCCGTTTTGGGCCTCTTGCCCCAATTGCCAGGCGACTTTCGTTGTCCCTAGGACTGCGGGAGGGGCCGCGGCCGCGCCCCCGCCTTTCGAGGAGCCGGAGCCGCAGGATGCGCGGGGACGCGCCGCCGCCCTCCGCGCCCAGTTCCGCCGGCCTTTCCCCGCCGGCTCCCGGGCGCTGACGCTCCGCGTTTGTTCGCGGTCCTCGCCTCCCGCCTGCGCGGCCCTGGACCCCGCCCGGAGCTGTTCCTGTCGCCCTTGCCACGGCGCAGACAATAAATTAATGCCTCGCGCTTGAAGGGAGGGGGCGGCTCGGCGCCTGGGTCGCAGCTTTCTCGCCTGGCTGGAGACTGCCACGGCCGTCATGGGCTGTTTCTGCGCTGTTCCGGAAGAATTTTACTGCGAAGTTTTGCTCCTGGATGAATCCAAGTTAACTCTCACCACCCAGCAGCAGGGCATTAAGGTAGGGGCAGGCCGGGGGCGTGTTCGGGGGATTGGCAGCCCGGAGGGCTCGGGGGTCCATGGCTTAGTGTGAGGGCTGTCACCGGTTGGGGCGGCAGCTGCGTCGCCGGGCGGTGGGAAAGAACCGCAGCTACCCCCAGAGCTCAGGTAGAGGGTGAACGTGTCAGGGTGGGTTAACTTTGAATCCCTTCATAAAGGAAAGTAAGTTTGACGTCTCAAAGGGTAGTCCACGCACCAGTTCTCAGATGCAATCCCCAGTCCTGCAAAGGCGGCCAAAACTCTTCCCAACACCAATTTCCTCCCAAAACATCTAAAGGTCCCTGCAGCTCCCACAGAGGCACAGAATTGAATATACGGGCCGCTTGCCGCGTAGAAGGCACGATTTCCCTTGGCTTTGATGAGGCTTTTTCTTGATGGTGTCATTGAGGAAGTGAAGGAGTTCACTCGTTGAAATACATTTATTGGGTGATTGTGATTGTGTTGCCTGGACTTGTAGCTGAGTATTGCTACCTTTGGAAGGAAAATAATCTCCCTTTCCACTAGCAAGCAAACTGGTTCCCCACATTGAAATAAACATCTCTCAAAGCGACTCGGTAGTAACTTTGCTCCTGTTTGTAGGTCATTAAAATGCAATTACTTCTGTTAACCTAGAGAACCCAAACACAAAGGCTGTGAGAGATCGCAGAGATCCACTTCCTTAATTTTGCTGAGTTCTTGTGGTCGAGTGGACAAACCTGACGGAGGCGGAGGCGCACTTGTTTTGCTGTTGCAACCATGTAACTACCTGGAGGTGATAGGAATCGCTAGCGTTTTGTTTCCTTTTCTCCTTCACTTTTAAATCACAGATATTTTAGATAACTCAGCCTCTGAGTCTGGTGAAGGTCAACTGCTCCCCGCTCCTCCCCAGTACAGCTTGTCCCCTGAGAAATCAAGTTAAGTCTCTGCCAAGTGTCCTCTCCTAGTCTTGTCATCTCAGAAATTAATCCTAATGGCATAGGCCCTGGGCATTTCCTTGTGTGAATCAGTTTTTACCTAGCTTTATGCACACTAGCTTCAGTTTTAATATTACCATTCTTGGTGTACAGGATTGTAATTTCACAGATGTCATTGTTGTTGCAGGAAAAAGGGCAAAAATAGTCAATTAAAAGCACAAGGTAAAGTTAACCCTTTAGGAAATTGTTTTGAATATTGTGTCCCCAGTAATTATAATAAGCAAAAGTCAATCAGATTCTCATTTGTTTTTCCTTTCAAGACCAATAAAAGACTCTTTTGGGGGAAGGTGTTCGTTTTCTATTTTCAACTTTATGTTCCAAAACATCCCCTCTGCCCCAATGACATCAGGAAAAGAACTTCCCTTATAAGATCGTAAAACATCCTTTGGTATACTGTGTGAATAAAATGGCAAAAATCACAAAGACATCGTAAATTTTTGATAATACATAAATTCTCTTTGGCTCAGGAATAGAAACAATTAGAAAAAGACAACTGATGATCTGATACTAAAACAAAGAAATCCTTCTGAAGTGCCAAGTCTAAAGTCATATAGAGTGTGAGCTTCCTGTATAATCATGAAAGCTATACCGGTCAACTGTGGAGCATGTACGTTACTCTGTTAAGAGAGCAGCCAAGTCTTAGGATCAAATGGAGCAATTTTGTCAAAGGAACATGAATCAAAAATCCTAGTCCATAATTACTTTTTATAACCTGATAGTGCTTACCTTGCTTTACAAATAGGTTGAAAACTGGAGAGTGATTCAAAGGCAATAGCAACTTTATAGCGGTTATTTTGGATAGATGCCATTTAACTAAATAATAATTTAAGCAAGCTTTTGTAGAAAGTAATCGTTTTGCAACAGGCTTGGCTTCTTTCAGTGTCACAAAAGCATGCCACAATTATTTTGATGGCCATATGTGTAACACAGATGTTTTCTGCCTAACTTAACCATATTATCTGTAACTACCATGCTACCATAAAATGCATGTGTTAAGCACATATCTACTTGTGGCATGTACTAAATTAAACACATATGTATATTTGTAAGTGGAATATATGAACAGTATCTCAAATATAGAAAATATTCAAATATTGAATGAATATATATGTTATTCTGTACATACTTGGCATTTTAACTCCTACTTTAGTTTGTAAGTGAAATAGTAAACAATTACTTCAAAGTTAACAGTATAATAGTTACAATAATAGTGTTTTCCTTCTGCTACAGTATACTTGATAATTTTGATTATCACTAAAGTCAAAGTTAAGCATGCAACGTCAATTAGCCCATTTTCCCTGAAATTTAAATAGAAATATCTTTCCATTTTTCAAAAGCATTTCCTTATAATTATTTTGAGATGACCCTGTCTTGCATTCTATCTCAAATAGAATGAATACAGCTAATTTTGCATTAAAATTATTCACATATTTCATCCCTTAATGGAAATAATTTTACTGATTCCTGATAGTTACTTAAGAATTTGCTTGTATTACTGTTATAGTCTTTGTGAGTTAAAGATTACTGTTGGACATTTAGGAGTATGAGAGAAGCTTGGTAATACATATTTTTCTGTGTGCCATTTTGAAAAAAAAAAGAACACTCTTTGGATCTAAGTGCCAAATTACAAATTGAAAAGTCAGTTATGAAGTGATTTTCTGCACTTCAGATCAATGTTTCTATGGACATTAGAAAAAAAAATTGGTATTTTTTCCCATGGAAAGCAATTCAGCTTGAAGACAGTAGTTACACATCTTACATGTTAAGTTGCATTTAAATGGAAAGTAATTTTTTGTTTAAAACATAAACAGAAAAATAAAACAGTATATTGTATTCAGTGTTATGTAGAAATTTGCTGCCTTAAGTTGCTTTAGGGGTAACCTCACTTTGACAAACAGAAAGTCTTTTTCATGCAGTTTGTAGTTTGAGTCCTATCCATGGTTTAAAAACCCAAGTTTATGTAAACTGTAAGCTATTGGTTGTGTGTTGAGCCCCACAATAACTTTTAGCTGTTTGTTCTCTGCTATCTCTATTGTTTATTCAAGTTAAGAATTTCTGCTGTGGTTGGTCTCTTGTTTTTTTGAGTAATGTTTATTCAGGGAAACTTTTGTTATGTCCTTTGTAGCTCTTTGTCTTGGTGGAGGTAGAAGTCTTTCTTTTTGTTCTCTTTAGAAAACCAAACTTCAATGTGTCTCTTTAGAAAACCAAACTTCAATGTGGCTCACACTACCTTTATAGGCTGTCATTTGATTAGCAAAAATTTTCAGGGGGAAAAAATCGCAAGGTTTGATGATAAATTTAGTTTGAAAATTGCTGCTGCAAATATGAACTAGATTAATATTTTCATTTCAGCAAGATTTTAGTCCTCTGAGTAGTAATGTAATAACCACTGAGGTGCTAATTTTCCTCTCAAGGGATTTGACTAAGTTAATGAAACCAATGATAGCAAGATGGAAATTCCATTAACTTTTTTCAAACAGCTTTATTGAGATATATCGTACAATTCACACAATTAAAGTGTACAGTTCATCCATTAACTTTTAAATGAAGTTACTTCCTAATCATCCTGAGTTTCCTGAGGGAATATTATGTCAGTTTTGATGCTTTGATCAAAAACTTCCTAATAAACTAGAAAAACAATTAGCAATTAGAAGGTGGGGACTTAGATTATATCCCGATCACCAAGAATTGTAATTTTCATCCCATTTGGACTGATAAAGAGAAATCTAAGATGATTGGGCAAAAATGAAAAGCAATAGTTCTTTTGGGGACTTAGATTATATCCCGATCACCAAGAATTGTAATTTTCATCCCATTTGGACTGATAAAGAGAAATCTAAGATGATTGGGCAAAAATGAAAAGCAATAGTTCTTCACAAATTATATTAAGTATTTTATGTGAATAGCTATATCCTTGATATCAACCATGTAGGGTGCAGAGTCAGAGACCTTACAAACAGATTGAAGCAGGTAATCATACACCAACATTTTTGTTAATGTAAGGTTAGCTGGAGTCTTGATTGGTCAGTAAATTCGATGTAACTGCGATAGCAGTACCCCTTCTCCACTCTTCATCTAGGTTTCTAAAATTCAAATATAATATTTATGTTGAAGATGAACTAATATGTGAATGCTCCCTCACATTTTTTGTGTGTTTTTGTTTAAAACATTTTTCAAAAATTTTTCAGCTTTACTGAGGTATAATTGACAAACAAAATTGTAATAAATTTAAAGTGTACAACGTGATTTGATATACATATACATTGTGAAAGGATTCTTACCATCCCACCGAGTTAACACATCTGTCACCTCACCTATTTACCTTTTGTTGCTGAGGGCACTTAAGTTCTACTCTCAGCAAATTTTAGTTATACAATACAGCATTATCAACTATAGTCACTATATTGTATATTACATCCTCGGACCTTAAGTGCTCCCTCAATTTTATAAGTTCTTTTCTTAAAAAATATATTAAAAATACTTTTTATCATTCATGCTTTGAAAGTGATTTAAAAATAACTTAAGGGGGAAATCATTGTTACTTCCAGCAGCTAGCTAAGGGCGGTCCTTCTCCAGGTGTTTATAATTTTCTTAGTTGAAGGCGGACCACACTCTTTGCAGCCCCTTTAATATAATTGTTCTTGAATTCTATAATGTTAAGCTTGAACTAACTTTGAACTAAAGTTGAACTAATGCAGAGCTTTTGTTGCTTTTGCCTGTTGGTGGTGTCTTGGTATGTTTGGGCTGCTATAACAAAATACCACAGACTGGGTAACTTATAAACAAGAGAAATTTATTTTTCATAGTTCTAGAGGCTGGAAGTCTGAGATCAGTCATGGCCAGGTGAGAGCCCTCTTCTGGGTGGAAAACTTCTTGTATCCTTGCATGGCAGAAGAGGCTGGGGGCTCTACTGGCTCTCTTTCATAGGAGTGTTAATCCCAAAGACCTCACCTGTTATTGGTGGTTAAGTTTCTAGCATGTGAATTTTGTGGGAACACAAACATTCAGATCAAAACAGTTAAATCTAAATTGCAGGGACAAAAGTTCAGACTACTTTCCATTAGCCAGCCACGTGGACAGTGGTTTGTTATTTTTACTAAGACACTTACAAACAAGACTGGAAGCTTTATTTTTTCTTCAGTGGTTTGTGTCAGGTTGTATCTTGGAGCAGGGCAAAACAGTTCTTTGTTGTGAGAGGCTGTCTTACCCATTGTGGAATATTGAGCATTCCTAGCTTTTAACTGTGAGATGCTAGTAGTGCCTCTTTCCCAGTCGCAACAACCAGATATATTCCAAGATGTTGCCAAATGTCCCTGATGGGCAAAATCACCTTCGTTTGAGAACCACTGCCATGGAGAATAACAGCTGCCTTTATTCTTGTGTGTTTGGTGCTCTGCCTTCCACGTTGTTAGAGGCTAACATTCGGTTGCCTTCTTTCTTCTCTTTTGAGAAGGTAGTTTTATACTCTACATGTCAGTGAAAACAATATGATATTTGTGTCTTTAACTTGCTTAATATTCTTATTCTAGGAGCAAGATAATGAAATGACTAGAAGCTTGGGCTCTGGAGTTAGACCACCTGGGTTTAAATTTTGGCTCTGCTAATTGCTTATTAGCTGTGAGGCCTTCAGAAAGATACTTATCTGAAAATGGAGAAATTTTGCCCATAGTGCCTTGCATGTATAAGCACATGGAAAACGTTAACTTTATTCTTTCTTCTCATCCTTCATCCCCTCCTCTTTCTGTCAGTGCCCCTTCTTGTCTATAGATAAAGCTCAAAAACTTCATGGTTTGGGTTAGCACCCTACCTGATCTAGCCCTCCCTACCCCAGTGACCTGCCCTGTGGGCATGCAGAACTGCTCAGTCTCCTAAACATACCAGACTGTCCTGTGCCTTTATGCATGGGAGTCCCTCTGAGTAGTGCATGCTTTTGCCTTTCCCTAAGCCCACACCCATCTGAACTCACCTTTTAAGACTTAAATACAGTGTCCTATCTGCTAGAAAGCCTTCAACCCAGCCTGAACAGGCAGAATTAGGCACTCACAGTGCCCCCCACTTATCACATTGCCAGCATTATTTCTGGACACAGCTGTCTTCTCCAGCAGCCTGTGAGCCTGCACCTGTGATCTGCAGCAGCTAGAGCTGCTCACCCCATGCGATAGATGCTTATTAACTATAATTCAAAAAGAAGAATGAATGGACTATTACAGTTGGAATAGTCCACATTGAAAATCTTCTGGGTAATGAGGGTCCTTTGCCATTTTATTTTTACTAGAAAAGATCCTAGAATAAAGTGAAGCTCATGAAAACTCTGTTGCCAAGATACTCTAATTTTTATATTGATAATAGGTAGAAAATGAGATGGTGCAGTGGTCTGAATACATATACTACATCGAAGAGCCAGTAGGCAGCTATTTCAGAAAACACGAGCCACACCATTTTTGTATTGTAGTGGTAACTAGCAAGTCTTTCTCTTTTTTAAAAAAATGTAACTTTACCTTTGCAACTTGAGAGTCTTTTGGAAGAACATATTTTTTAAGAGTGGACAATAGATTCTCACACTCTAGTTCCTTTTCTTGTCTGCTATTCTGTCTGAGAACAGTGTCAGTTGATTTTGCAGTGTGGGTTTACACAGTCAGGACCATTGGTGTAATTTTTAATTTTGCTGTACCATACATTTTACTCTTGAAGCTACATAAACCTCATCTGACACTGCTTAAGGCTTAATGGAAAAGGCAGTGTCAATAAATTAAATATTGGCTTTTTATGACAAATGATAAGTTTTTCATTCCGATGCAGTGTATTTTTCTGCAGGCCTATTATAAACATGACAGGTCAGAGATCAGATTTGCCATGCCCCTCCAGCTTTTCTGAGATTGATTGCTTTGGCCGAGCTTTGTATCTGATATTTTAGCCACAAGTAAAACTCGTGACAGTCCCAGTCATATTGTTATGGTTGTAATGAGTACCTGCCATTTGCTTCTGCCTCACCAGATTTGTTTCTAAGTCTCCTATATTAAGATTAACCAGGCATCTGTTATTACTTGTCTAGGTACAGACTAGGTGTGTTAAGGTCAGGAACCAGCCGGTTTAGTTTGTGACTCAAAAAGCCTGTGTATACACTTTGGAGAGTCTATACCATTCTCAAAAACATGGATCGCATGCCTATGCCCTCTGAGCTATGTATTTCTTTTTCTTTCTTTCTTTCTTTCTCTCTCTCTCTCTCTCTCTCTTTCTTTCTTTCTCCTTCCTTCCTTCCTTCCTTCCTTCGTTCATTACTTACTTACTTACTTACTTCCTTCCTTCCTTCTTTCCTTCCTTCCTTCCTTTCCTCCCTCCCTCTCTTTCTCTTTCTTTTTTTCTCTTCTTTTCTTTTCCTTTCTTCTTTCTTCCTTTGAGTGAAGCAGCCACTCTTCCTTATTGCTGCCAATGGTTAATCCATTTCTCTGTAACTAAATACTCTTACCAAGAAATTTCTACAGGCCAGGATAGCTCTGCCAGGGGAGCTCCTAATAATTGCTGAAGACGTGAAAGGCCCTCGCAGTGTTTTTTACACTGTGAAAATATTTGTCTACAAGGATATTGACATGCCAAGAGAAAGTCAGAACAAGACAGATGATGGCAGGCAAGGAGAACTGAGAGGTGCTGAATGCTAGCCCCCATGGATAATAACTGAAGGATTGATGGCAGGGCAGGGATCAGCTAACTGAGACCAAATAGGGAACTAAATACAGCAGGAGATTGTTTAGAATCTCCTGAGCACATGAGAAAACATAGTTCCTAATGCTGAGAATTCCCAGCCTTGGAGGGATGGGATGGTCCTAGAAATTGGTTAGAATGTGCCTTGTTTAGTATAAGCTTGCCATACAAACAGTGATGTGAGTGAGAGTCAGGTTCCTGAGTGAGTCCGCAGAGACCCATGGAGTATTTAAACCATTTCAGGTCTCACCTTGTCCTTCATTCAGAGCCATGTTTGAGAAGCAGTCTTGGAGCCTCTGCTACCTTAGTTGTCACTTAGTTCTCAATGCTCCCAAATCAGTCGAGGCCCTCATACTTCTCACCTGAACCAGCCTCCTAACTGGAGTGCTGTGTGATCACCTTTAGTCTCTCCTCTCATCATGTCAGTGAAAATTGGTCTGCCATGAAATTATTGGTCTTGTGATTGGTCAAATAACTCTGGTCTGCCATGAAATTATTGGTCTGGTGATTGGTCAAATAACTCTGGTCTGCCATGAAATTATTGGTCTGGTGATTGGTCAAATAACTCTTCTTCGCACTAGCCTCTCTTTCCTCCTTTTAAGCTGAGGGGCATGATACCTGCCTCATAAGGTCATTGTGAGAATTCGAGGAAAGAATTTTAGGCATATAGGGTCAAAAGTGCTCAATAAATGATAGTGATTATTATGTATGATCTATTATTTGCTAATAAGTTCTTTCTAAATTCCAATTTGAGATATCTAATTCCTCACCTCTGCCCAAAGTGACATTGTGGGGCATGGGTAGTTGTTAGAAGTGGAGCAGTAACTTGTACGCTTATGTTTTTTTCTAAGAGTTTTATGGCTTTAGCTCTTACATATAGGTCTATGATCCATTCATCATCCTTTTTCATGTTGTTATCTAGTTGTCTCAGCTCATTTGTTGGAAAGACTATTTTTCCCGTTAGAATATCTTGGCACCCTTATCAAAAATCAATTGACAAAAAATGTGAAGATTAATTTCTGGTTATTAATTTCAGTTCTATCTTTATACATCTTGTTTACTTTAGTAGTTCCTTGGCGTGTGTAGTTCAGCAGAGAAGATACTCCCAGCTAAATAAAACAAATTTGACATTTAATATATTGAGAAAAATTTTCTGTAAATTTCTTGGGGACAGTAAAACATCGTTTTATTTACTGTTAAATCCTCAAGAACCTAGAAAAGTGCCAGGCACATGGTGGCACTCGGTAAATATTTGTCATAATTGGAAGAAGAGCTGATAGATAGAAGGATTGTTTTAGTTATGCTAATGCTATTGCTTTTGTAACTTGAAACCTTGGTTGAATATTTAGATTTTCTAAACATTTCTGTGCAAGTTTTGAGGGTTGCTGTTTACATTGTGTAAAGGATTTGCCTTTGGTTTTTGCAAAGTGTTTCTGTAAATTACTTGGTGGAGGCCTGGATAAAGTGCATTTTTGTATGTTTTATGAATAAATCTCTTTATTTTGATAGGTGAAGGTGTAGCATGTTAGAAAAGTTAATACCATTTAAATAGGTATGTGGCTTTCATCTATAACCGTGAAACACATGGAGAAATTGCTAGAAATTTGTCCTGAGAAGTGGGATGTGCACTATTTTCCTCCTAGGAAAATAATGTAGACTGCTAGAAGACCACTTATGAACACACACAGTCTCCTCCAGCCTTGTGACTGCCTATCAACCATGAGATTTCAGAATTCATAGCAGGATTGCAGGTTAAAGTCTAGGGAACAGTTATGGCTTTATAGAATTGGACTAACATCCCCTATGACTGAGGGAAATTGAAGCAAATCTTAGTGGTATTGAAACTGGCATAATATAGGCTTTACAGTTTTGTCTGAATTATATATTTTAAAAGTTGGTAGTATTCAAACACTTGAAAAATCCCACTAGATATTCAGGTTACTGGCAGTTCCCTCTGTGAAGAAAATCTCAAGTGTCTAGAGTCTAGATAGTGCCATGGCCATGACAAAATCTTTCACACAAATTCATATCTACTTGTCATTGCTTTCTCCTGCCAACCACTCATTCTTTTGCCCAATAGTTCAACTGTCTGATTCTCTGTACCAGACCTGTGTGAGATCACATGTCCTCAGTTAATTCAGTCCTATGATGCTACCTGAAAATGCAGCACACATTAGACGGGGAGAATGTGGAAGAGATGACAAATTACAACAGACTAGATTTTACTTATAATAGAAAGTTAGACCTGGCATGGGCATTTGGAACCATCTAAGTCTCCCATTCTGCAGGCAAGCAGGGACTACCCAGTGAGGCGCAGTGAGTTGCTAGAGTCCGGAACATGGTCCTGGAACCCTGTCTCTTAGTTTCCTATCTGGTCATTTTTTCAGTGTTCACGTACCTGCAGTTTCTTTGCTGCATGCAAGGGAGGAAGGGCTGAGAGCCGATTATTGAAGAAGAGGTCAGAATTTAATGGAAATCATTTAGGTTTACTGCCAATCTCATCTTCCATGCTCCCAGCCCCTCCTTGTTCCCTCCCAACTGCTTCCTTTAAATTAAGTCTTTATAGGCCTATGATCTGGTCTGATTACTTTCTGTAGTCTTGGCATTTGGATTGGTGGAATTCTTTCTGGGCAGATTATGTGAGGGAGAGACCATTTTTCATAACAATACTTACTGCATTGCATTTTAATATTTTGGTTTTTTGGAAAACACTTATCTGAAAGGTCTAGAATAATTTATTTAATGCCATGGTTTTAGAGCTCATATCACTCAGAGTTTTTCCTTAGTCTTTATTTAGTAAAGACTTTAACTCTGAGTTTTTACATCTCCATTCTGAATCTCCGAGAAAGAAAATTAAAAACTTATTAGTAACCCTTCTTATTGCCTGAGGGAGGATGCCAGAGAGGAAAGCTGAAAGGCAAAATTGCTCTTTCCTGGAAAGGTTTCAGATGGGCCAATCATCAGGAGGCTAATAGATCTTTTCCCCTGATAATGATTATTTCATGCTTCTGCTGCTGTTTACAAAGGCACTTGGGGGACGTGCAAAATTTCCAGAATTCCTCTGAGAGCCAGCTTCTTTTTCTTTCAGACAGACACTGTTTTTATATCATGTTTTAGGGAAGTTATTTGAAGAGAAATAGGCTTTGAGTGTGAGGGTACAGGGGAGTCTGGACCAATGCTGTGTGATTGTAATTATAAGTATGGATTTGTGAATTCAATTCCACAATAATGTATTCAGAGCTTGTTGCATACCCAGTAGTCTCCAGGATTTCTGACAGGGATGATGAAATAGAGGCGGAGGATTCTTGCCTGTAAGAAATTTAACTTTTAGGTGGAAAGATGAACATTTACCTATAAAACAACAGAGTACAATACAAGATAATTGATAATCAGGTATTGGATTATGTTGTTGAGAACCTAAGAGGTACAGAAATTCTTATAAGAAATTATGTTTCTTATATACCAAGGTGGCGTCAATCAGGAAAGATTTTATAGAAAAAATGCGTTATCTGAAACCCTCAGGGCCAGGCATGTTTCAAGGTTCAAAATTTTTTCAGATTCCAGCAAGGTGATATGGCATATGTACCTTTAATTGTACAATATCATGGCCAGGTCTGGGTTGTATTTTCTAAAACAAGCACATTATTATTTATATAGCTCATCATTTGGATATCCACTACAAGCAGGGGTAAATAGAGATTATAAGTAGCCTTATTCCAGTTTATAATAGGTTTTGTCCCAGTATTAGTTATTTATCGCTATGTGGCAGGTTACAGCACAAACTTAGCAGCTTAAAGGAACAAACATTTGTCACCTACAGATTTTTCTGGGTCCAGAATCCAGGAGCAGCATAACTGAATAATTCTGGTTCAGGGTCTCCTGAGGCTGCACTCAAGCTGTGTTTGAGGTATCAGTCATCTAGAGATGGTGGATCTGCTCCCAGACTTACTTACCTGCAGGCTTCAGTTCCTTGCCACGTGGGCCTCTTTATCGGCTCCTGAGTGTCCTCTCCATGTGGCAGCCGGCTTCCCTCCAAAGCAAGTGATTCTAGAAAGAGAGAAAGCCCAAGATGGAAGCCTTGATCTTTTATAACATGCTATTCTGCGGTATTTTGTTGGTCACAGCACACAACCTTGGTGTGAGAGGGGACTGTATAAGGGTATGAATACTGGGAGGCAGGGATCACTGGGAACTATCTTGAAGATGGACTACCATAGAATTTAGCTTAAAATGAAGACAAAACTTTCAGTTTTCATATCTTTTTCTGACATTGGGTAGTGGACTTTATATATAGACTTTAGCCTCTTCAAAGTGATGACTTATGAGGATGGACTGTGGCTCTGAAGGTGGTCTAGGATGGCAAGGTAGCATGAACATAGAGGAATGAGTTTGGTGGAGGAAAATGAGGAGATCTGGGGAACACTCAGACTCTTAGACTTGTTGTGTGCCAGGCATTGTACTTGATGCCAGGTATAAAAGGGTGAATTAAATAAAATTTTAACCATCTGGAGCTAGAATTATGCTTTGAAAAATCTTGAATTTTGCTTTGGAAAATAACTTGTACTGTCTACTATAAGAAAGGCAGCTTGTGTAATGGGAGAAGGAGAGCATATAGCCTCAGAAAATCTGGATTCCTGTTCCAGCTCCTTTCTTTACTAGCTTGGAAGAGCTGTTTTGGAGCCTTGGTTTTCCATTTGTAAAATTAAACCGATGCTTATATTGTCCCATCAATATCACAGGTGTTGTGAAGCTCAAAGGAGATAATGGCCTGAAAAAACTTGCAAAATTTTAAAGTGATATAGAGTGTTAATAATTACTATCTCGTGCTCTATCATTTACTAACTAGTGACCTTTGGCAAGTTATTTAACTCTGTGCCTCAGTTTCATCATCAGCAAAATGAGGATAATAATACTATATATTCATAGACTTCTATGAGATTCCAAGGAAATAATACATATAAAGGCTTAGGATAGTGCCTAGTGCATGATAACATGAAGAATACTGACTAAATATCTGTTTTTATTATGTAGCCATATAATGCTGAGCCTTATGGGGGATTAAAAAAATGTGAAATGATGACTTAGAATATCCTTAGATGATTCTAAACAATGAGACAAATTACAGTTTTCCTTAAAGATTTTTTATTATTTGTATTTGTATTTGCTGACTAGAACACTGATTTATTGTGTTGGACAGAGATTAGTTTGAAAACAACTACCAGCTTCTTTCTCTCTCTCTCAATGTTGACCTTCATGTATAGCTTTTCAAATTTTTGAAGGTCATAGCTGAAAATAAATCCCTTTGCATTTCTGGCAGCATAGTAGTCAGCTTGTCTGCCCAAGCATAAAGAGATAAGTTCAATTTAGATAATCTTGATCACTTGATGAAGATGTATTTCAAGAATGAAGCTTAGATTTGGAAACCTGGCAGGATTTACTCATTAAAATTCCTTGTAGAAGTAAATTATGAGTAAAAAAATGAAGACTTAAAATTCTATTAATTTCAGTGATGAAGACATTGGGTTAATGTCTTATAATGTCTTATGATTTTGCCTTTGTAAGAATCTGAATAGCCTTTTTTTTTTTGAGGATCATGAGAACCTTAATAAATCATTATTTTCTAGAATCTTTGTCCCACAAACCCCGAAGAACTTTCCCTTAGACTGCCTTTAAGCCATTACATGCACCCGGGGGGAGCAGGCTGTGACAATGTCATGGAAACACTGGTATTGACACAGGCATGATGGTGACTCCCAAAGAAGAGGACTTTAAAGGAAACCAGACCTCAGGCTGACAGCAGATCAATTCCCTTAGGTCACAGATTTCCTTTGTGAATGGTGGTGAAAAACCTTGGGTTCCTTTTATGTTTTTATGTTAAAAATCCTTGTTTTCTTCCTCCTCGAAAACGTTAAACTGTGTGTGTGTGTGTGTGTGTGTGTGTGTGTGTGTGCGTGCGTGCACGTGTACCAGAGGGAGAAAGATTAGTGACCTAATGTTTAAATATCATTTTAATATTTGGATCAGTTATGTTTAAGAGTAGATACTATAGTGACTAACTGCTCTCTAGGAAACTATCTTCCTTTTAAATATTCTTTTTAAAAGATAAGCAGTATTTATGTCTTGAAACAAAATTTTCCTTAATTATGACAATTGGGGCTCCTGGAACAGGTGTACATATTCAATAAATGTACCTCACTTTACTCAAATTATTTTTTTGAAAAGTTTCATTGTGATTTAAAATGCTTCCCTTCTGGTGTCATTGAAAATGTGAAAACATCACAGGGTCCCCCATCTCAGAGAAGGGCGATGATTTTTTTCATGTGCTAAATTGCTTACAGGTACTTTTCCACTTGGTGCTGTCACTGCTGAGTTGACCACAGCCATGTTCCTGACAAAGACTGCGGTCATTTTCAGCACAAAGCAGAAGACAGGCATACTTCTGTTTTGGTTTTACCAGTATGTGTTTCCACTATTGTCCTCAAATGGTTAGATTATCTTTTGCTTTCAGCCTTGGGTAGCAAAGTGACAACAAAAGGAACCATTTCTCCCCACATATAATAGATTCTGCTTCTTTGAGTGGAATCCATGGCTTACTAGACGTGCCAAGTTGCTAGTTTTCTAAGCATGTTCCACCAGAAATGATGTGCAGAGATGGCTTAAGCTCACTGGTGTATTTTGAGTCTAACTATATGCATTTGTCAAAGAATTTGGCTCTCATTTGGCTAATCTTTTCTCCATGGAAGGATTCATTGACACTACTTGGGTCTACTTGGTTGCATTTCTTGTGTTAGTTTGTGTTGGATTCCTATTGCAGGCTGAAAAAAAAGAGAGCAAATAAGAACCCAAATATTTAGAAATATTTAGTAATTTTTATAATACTAAAATTTTATACTTCTTCATAAATTAAAAGTTTTGTATATGTTAAGAATAAAGCATTTGCAAATCCTCATGTATGTTTGCTATTTCATGATTCTTGTATTTCTGGTTGTGCAAGAGTAACATTTAAAAAAGTTTTTCAAAATTAATGCAACAAACCTTGACTGAGAAATAGCTTCCTCCTACGCAGGAACTTTTAGTCTTTAACTGAGTAAAGGATGGTGAAAAGATTCTGCAAACCCTGGGTAGTGAATGTATTAAATGTATATTTGATACAAGCCTTTGAACATTAGGATAAGTTGCTGAGCTTCCTTCCAGCTCTGGAAGTCTGATGAGTTTTGTCTACAGTGGCTGTGGTGACAGGTGCTAGTTTTCAGACCTTGAGATCATGTTTGTGGTTTATCTAGTCTGGAGCCACAATCAACTTTTCATTACTCAGGCTTCAGAGATTACTGTGGCTTTTTCAGTTCCCTTCAGAGCGTGGGCAGGGCCCAGGAAAAGCAATTACATTTTCTGTTTTCAACAACTTGAATGACTGATTTGGTAGGGAAGGGAAAGTGAAGCAGTTTGTTCTTTCTCAGACTCATGAACATATTGATTTTTTAATTACTCCATTTTGGGGGAGATTTTATTATTCTTTAAGGCTACTTTGTGGAGTATGACCATATGTAATTAAAAGGTTGTTGATAAGAAAGTGTAAGCCAGTCAATTCAATGAAAGTATTAATAGTACTTACCATTCACCCAGATATTTTATATCTCATGTCCTGTTTGACACCCAGTGGTGTTCAGTAACTGTTAATACCTTTCTTTCCCTTCTCAACTCTAGTAGGCCTGCTCCGGGGAATACAAATGAAATTATAAGAGAACAGTTAAGTCTAGACTAGGACCGGAAGTGTGATATTGAAGTGTGAGATGAGGGTCTCATGGAGAAGTATGTCTCGAATTTGAGGTTTAAGGCTAAATGGGCATTAGATATACAGAAAGTGAGGGATTGCCCACTGGAAGTCCTGAGACAGTCAGGAAACTGGCTGAACCTGGAGGCAAAGGGGAAAACCACATTGCATGCAGTCATTGCACAGGGGAAGTTAAGACCTGGTATGTGATAAGTCAAAGCAGAGGAGAGTTCTTGTATTTCATTAAGGTAAACTGGCCGTTAGCCACTGCAGGCTGTGTTGGAGTGAGGGGAGACTGGAATCTGGGAAAGCAGTTGGTGGCGAGGTGGTGAGAGCTGGGATTCAACCTTAGAGTGGAGTAGATAAAAAAAGAATAAGGATGTTTAGAAATATACTCATCGAACAAATATATTTGAGAACCTTCCAGGTGTTTGGCACTGGGCTGGGCCTGAGATGCAATGGTGTGGCTAACTGACACTGTCCTTACTACTAATTCTAGCATTGTCGAAAGGGTCAAACGAGATAAATATAGATGATATTAAGTGCTTATTACACAGCATTATAAAGTCCAGTTTTTAAAAAATGCTTTAAAAATGCCAATATAAATCTGTCAATGAAGGGAAAGAAAAATTTTGAATGAATTCAGTCTCTCATATTAGAAAATGTTAGAGCTTTGCTTTTTAAATTATTTCATTTTTTTCTCCACTCTTGTGCTCCGACCCTCCTGCTCAGTCCCAGACATTTGTTTTTTTTTTCTGTCCAGTAGTTTTCTTCTGGGATAGAAAGTTACTTTAGCATAAGTTCACAGCTCATTTAATTAATTTAAGAACCAACTGCTTCAGAGGCCCTCAAACCAATAATTTATTCAAGCGTGTGTTTACGTCTGAGGACTCATAGCAGGGGCTAAAAGGGGTAGTAATGGGCTTGGAAACGCCCTGCCCAGCCGGCTCCCAAGGCCCCTTCCCTTGCCAGCAGTGTCTCCACCGTCTTGCTCTGTTTCCCTGGGTCCAACTAAGATGCTCTTTGGAAGATTAAAGACAACTGTGTGTATACAGTTTTATTTGCAAATAATGTGTATTTGACAGTGTGGAAACTTTCTAAATCTGCACTTTGGAAGACTTTGTGATAAATATTATTTTGCAGCAAAAAGGAAAATTTGCAAATTATTTAACAAAATTTCTGTAAAATATTGCCACCTGGTAAGAAACTCTATTAATAAAAATAGTCCATTCCAGGCAGTCTGAGACATTTTTTAGTGGTGGTTCTCTACCTTTGAGATATTTAAAGTGGTGAGAAGGCCTTGGAGTGTTGCTGGAAGCTGAGGCGTCCTGTTGAGATGGGTGGGCTTAGGGAGGGCACTTGTGTCTTATATGGTTAGCTCATGTGGTTAGTTCATGCAGCTGCCTTAATCCCTGGCTGAAGCCAGATCTGGTCAAGTCAACAGCCATGAGAATCAGCCCAGGGACCTTTCTGAGCAGAATTATCAGTGGGGAGGCCATTGAGGGCCTCAAATTCAGAGCATCACCCTGAGCAATGCCAGACCCTAAATCAGTCCCTTATGGGGCACTTGCTGACAGAGCCGAAGGGAAGGCAGCTTTCAGATCTTCCTTCTTCTCACAGGCTCTTGTGTCTGGATGGCTGTGTCTTTGCAAAATCTCAGTGCTTTTATGCCATCATTAATCCTGGTGGATTTTAGCCTCTATTACGGGTTATAGTCTTGATCTTCTTTACAGATATCCAGTCCTATTATCTGCCAAATAATGATAGTTTGCTCCCTACTTTCTGTCAGTTGCATCTCTTCTTTTTTGACTACCATTGATTAGAACTTTCCAGTGACATGAAGAAATGGTGGTGACTAATTGAAATGCCTTTGTATTGCTCTTTTAAATGTGATTAGATTGAGGCGAAGAATATCGGGTTAAGGAAAGAGCTTTCTTTTCCTAAGTATAAAAATTAAGAATGAATGTTAAAATATATCAGATACCTTTTTAAATCACCAATTGATTTCTTCTTTAAAAAAATTTTTTTTGACAAATTGTTGTGAATTACCATATAAATTTCTTAAAATTAAAAAATTTCATTTCTTGAAGTCATACTTTATTGCATGCCATTGAATACGACTTGCAAATATTTTACTTAGAATGGCAGCACTGTTATCCCCCACTTCTAGGGAGAGATTGCCCAGGCTCCTGACTTCTTCACTTGGGGGGAAGAGCCCCTCCTTGATGTGGAATTGGTGGGACACACTGCCTTTTCCACACAGTGAAAGCAAGAAGGCATGTGGCTGATGCTTAATCAAAGTGCTGAGAATTTGAATCTTGCAAAGACAGAGAGGGACATTTGAGAAAGTTTTCATGGCTGTGCTTGGTTGGCGAGAATCCACTGGCAATAGTGATGTGTGCTCTGCCATAGCAGGATGGAGGTAGCAGTTGTGGTGGTGATGCCAATAGCAGCATCCTGATTTTAGGACTTGACTTGGGACTTGTCATGACTTGTGCAACTTGGCCTTTCTTAGCTTTTGATCATTTTGTGAGCTTGGTTCCCCATGTTTTCCATCCATTGTGTGAGCTATCAATATGCTTCCAGAAAATTGCTTCTCTGCTTAGGTTTCCTACATCCTCTTTCTGTAGTTCACAATCCAAGAACCTGACTATATAATAGCATACTGGATGTGGTATGAACAGGTCTTAGTTCAAGTCCTGGTTCTTTCAGTAACTGGCTTTGGGCAAGTCACTTAAACTCTCTGAACCTCACTTGTAAAACCTTTCAGGGTGGTAGAAAGAGTTAGAAATAATATATGCCAAGTACATTATCTCTCATAGTAGGCACTCAATGAATTATTAGTAATTAACCTTATTATTTACAGATTGTTCTGTAATAGATCAATAATCTCTTCCCCACAATTCTGAAATCCAAAAAGTTCTGAAAACAAATTTCATTTCCTAATTCATTTGATTATAAAACCTGACCCGACATGGGTATAGTTGAGAAAAAGACCTGACTATAATGTGAGGAAATTTAAAGTCTTTATTAATCACATTAGTGTAAATATTTATGCATTTTTGCTTCAGAATTGTCATAGTTACCCTAGACTCTCTGAAGGTGTGTGAAATATATTGGATATGCCCAGTCATGCTTTTCTGGAAAGTTTTTGAATCTTGAAACACATCTGGCCTCATGAGTTTTGGGTAAGGGATTTGAGAAGGATTATTGACATATACTGGCTCTTTAAAAGAAAGAGTAACAGAATGGTTTGGGAGAGTTTTTCAAAACATCAATGTGCTCTGGGTGCATGAGATACGTGCTTCCCTCCGCCTTTCCTTTGGTTTAGTTGCGTGTACGTGTATCTGTGTGTGTGTGTGTACACGCATACATGCGCACAAGGGAATTGTTTCTCTGACAGTTTGGTACTGAGGTTATGCCAGCATCTGAACATTGACTTGAGGACATTTCAGTCTCGTTTCTGTGTTTCGTAATGGATTTTGTAACCAGAGACTTACTGTTCTTTGAAAGTTGAAAAGAGTATATGTTGAACTGAATCTGAAACTAGTCTTTTTTTTCCTCCCTGTTTTTGGGGTTATTCTCTGGTAATTTTCTCAAACATGCCAATTATTAGAGAGTTTTTTTTTTTTTTTTGGTAAGTTCCCACATATTTATCCATTAGTCAAAGAATTTTCAAGTGGTGGTATTATGGATGAAAAAAAGTAAGCATTTATGGTTGATTCCTATCTATGTTTACCATTATTTTAACATTATTTTATACAAAGTCATGAATAAAGTTATAACAACTAAGTAATACTTTGTTAATGAAAAGCATTTTAATGGAATTGTAGTTTTATTGAATAAGTAGGAAAAGAGGAAGAATCACATGTATTTAAATATAGTTAAGTAGGAACCCTTGGATAATTTTCCTACTGATCCTTAGTCGTTTTTAGTCACTTCTTAGCGTCACTGTGTTTTTTCCTCAGGATTTGGTAGCATAGATTCGTGTTGTTCCCTAATTTGGTATGAGACTCTCTTAGCTACTCCTATCAGGCCCCTGGCTCCTGCAGTGTTCTCTGGGGTTCAGGCTGTGCTCTCTGGTAGAGGGGACACTTTTGATTACATAGCAATTCTTTTTCAGGTCACAATGATTAATCTGTGTAAAAGAGTAGATTCAATTTTGACTTTAAATTTTGTGATCCTAAGATCATAATATAGAGAAATTGCATGACTTTCAATTTCCTTAAAATAGTCTTCTTAAATTCAACTAGGTCAGTGCTTAGAGCAAAAGGCATCATGAATTGCCCTTCTTTAGGTCTTGTAGAATTATACTTACTAATCATATTTTGGCAAAAGCGACTGATTCTAGATTTGGACAGGTTCCATTAAGCAGTTATCTTGATAACGCTCATATTTAATGCTGGAGAATGTATTGTGCCTTTGGGTGAGCCTGGGATCAATGTCTGTCTAAGTTAGTATGGGAAGTGCTACCTGTAGCTTTTCAGAATGGCTGGGTTTCACTTATGAGTAGATGGTCTTTTTATGCAGCTCGCTGCCGGTGAGATCTTGTCCTCTCTTTATAGGTGAGAAAGGAGTCATGAGGCATCTGAATGTTGCTGTGTTTCTCTTATTCTTAATGATGGACAAACTCCCAGGATGGTTGCGGTGTGTTGTCACACCTCAGCTCTTGCTAGTAGTTCTGTGCCTCTCTTTAGCATTTCTTCAGCCTTGAGCTTGGCCTCTGTGTTCCTCACTTTGTGTTTCATTAAAATCTGTCCTCATAAAAGATGATTTTTAGACCTTCACCCTTTTTTCAAAGAATTTCGATGTTACGCTGTAACTTTATTTGTGGGATACAAGTCCTTATTTTGCAATGAAGGAATTCTAGGTGTTCATAATACTTAGGGAAACTGTTTTGGCACTGCTGTTTTATAGGTTTATGACATTAAAAGAAGCGCTTAAACTTCTAATTACTAATTTTAAGAGTAAAATTTGAAACGTTTGAGGGGAAATGTATATGTTTCTTTGCCTCCCTTAATGCCCACTGAAATTGGTGGGCTGCTTCGGCTCCCCCAGGAACTCGTCCCTTAGAGAATGAATGTCTACAGAAATGATGAGGAAGCACTGGTTAGGTCGTAGCCCCTTGTGCTCGGCCACCTTTGTACAAGGATCGTGTACACACACACCCGTCCCCCAGAAGGATGAGTAAGGGCTTACGGGGAGCCCATCACAGTGCGATGGTTTCCAAATTTCAGCCTCTGATGCAAAAATAGAGTGCTGGTCAAACTTAGACTTAAAAAAAAAAAAAAACCCTTTAGGAAGGTTCTACCATGGAAACTGCCCTATCAGCCATGAAACACAGCTCGTTTCTTCTCGATTTGGAAAAATCACTGTATGTTCAGTTGAAGGAGGCTTGTGTTTAGAAGCTTGTGTACAAAAGAACACTCTTGAACCATGAAGATCAGACTCAATGTTTTGAAGCACACCGAAGAGCCTAACAGGAGCTGAAACTGAGGGAACAAGAATGGTCTGCAGAATTTCCTTGTTTAATTCATCTAACTCAGGTTGCAAAAATTAAATACTGTATGCTCCCTCCCAGACAGGCTGATATCCTTAGGAGTGACTAAAGTTTTGTGCAAGTTAATTGCTACAATCTCGTTAAGAAACACGTAATTTTTACGGAGATGTGATGCAGAAGGTAAGCATAGCTTGATGCATGAAGGTAGTAAAGTATCAGAACAAGTGTCAGGATAGACTGTGGATTTTCCCTCTCTGGAGAGCTTTCAATTTAGAAGGTTTTCACCTTTCCATGTTGAAATAAATTTCTCCCTGCAAATGAGGTTCATGCATTCTTATGTCTGGGGAATTTTTAAGGACTGTACTTGTAGGTAGAAAGTGAAGGTTGTGATTTTTTTCTTTTGTTTTTGCACCTGATAATTGTGGATTCAGAATTTTCCAAGTGCGAATCGAGTTGCTGTAGAATTCTTCTTATCCTAAATACACCATAGAGTAATATCCTGTTTTGTCCCCCGCACCAAGAATTGGATTTGTTATAATATGAAAAATGAGTTAGTGGTAGTGATTTTTTTTCCAGTTCATATGAATACGTTAGTCTGAAAGACAGCACTGGAAGGATTGTGGTACTAGGCAGAGGGACATTTAAGCATTTTAGCGTTTTCTCTGAAGAGATGGAAAAGAACAAAGAAAAGCAAGCAGCAGCATAGGAAATGGTCATTCTAGGCTGTGGTGTGTTGTAGGCTTGATAGATAATATTATGTTGAGTGTCCCCAAGGAAATAATTGTTCTTGGCAAGGCTGCAGGGTGTCCCTTCTTTATTGAATAAAATTAGTTAGGTTGCTGGGATTCGTGAATCGTAGATGAAATGCTAGGACTATAAAAGACTAATAAATACAGGTCTGGAACACACATAAAGGTCACGTCCAAGTTCTTGTTGTTTCCTATATGGTGCGGTCAGGGTTCAGTGGGCCAGTAGCCTTTTTTTTCTCTTTTTTTAATTAAACTTTTTTATTTTGAGATAATTTGCATGTAGTTGTAAGAAATAATACAGAGATTTTATGTCCCTTTAACCAGTTTCCCTCGAAGGTAACTTCCTGCAGAACTTTAATACAGTATCACAGCCAGGATACTGACCTTGATGCAGAACGTTTCCGCCACCACAGAGGTTTCCCTGTTGCCCTTTTTGCAGCCACATCTACTTCTCTGCCTCTTTCACCTCTTCTTAAATTGGAAACCACTAATCTATTTTCTAGTTCAATCATTTTATTTCAAGAACGTTGTGTCAGTGGAATCATACCTTTTGAATTGGCTTTTTTCACTCAGCATAATTCTCTGGAGATTCACCCATGTTTTTGCATATGTCAGAGTTTATTTCCAAGTGGAATTCCATGTTATGGATGTTCCACAGTTTGGTTAACCATTCACCTGCAGATGGACATCTGGGTTGTCCATAGTTTTTGGCTTTATGAATAAAGCTGCTATAAACATTTATGCATATGTTTTATGTATGAAAATTTTTATTTCTCTGGAATAAATGCTGAAGGGTGCAATTACTGGGTCATGTGGCAGTTGTATGCTTAGTTTTTAAATAAACTGCCAAATTGTTTTTCACATTGGCTATAACATTTTACAGTCCCACCAGCAGTGTATGAGTGACCCTTTTTCTTTGCATCCTCCTCAGCTTTTGGTGTTGTCACTATTTTTTATTTTAGCTATCCTGTTAGGTATATAGTGATGTCGTGTTTTAGTTTTAATTTACATTTCCCGAATGGCTAATTATGTTGAACATCTTTTACATGTACTTATATACTATCTGTATGTCCTGTGAATTGTCTAATGTTCTAAATGGATTATTGTTCTATTGTTGAATTCTGAGAGTTCTTTACATAGTCGAGATGCTAGTCCTTTTTTTGGATATGTAGTTTGCAGATATTTTCTCTCAGTTCGTAGCTTGTATTTTCTTTTCATCCTCTTTACAAGATGTTTTGCAGAATAGAAATTATTAATTTTGATAAACTCAAATTTATCAGTTTTTTAAAAAATTTGATTAATACTTTTTATGACTAGTCAAAACCAACCCCTGGGGTCAATCATCTTTCTAACCTGACCCTTTGGTGACACAACTGTTGTCTGTCACTCATTCCCCAGGGTATAGCTTCCCACTAGCGATTCTCAGCTTTGACTCATTCAGCAGTCTCATTCAGAAAGTCAGATTAGATCCATCAAGCCAAAGGCAAATTAGAGTGAACCTGCACTAGGCGTGCACAAGCCATTGTACAGCCAGGAGGCGTCTGTGGGATTCTTCCACCAAACACCCTTCCTGACCTGCATAGTCCTGTCTGTGCCAGTAGTGACCATACTTCAGGGGCCTGAGGGACAGGATGGAATTTCCCAGTTCACCTAGCGTGTTTCTCCTTATTACTTGAAGAGTTTTTTTTTTAAATTTTATTTTTTTTATCATAGCTGCATTATTTTTTTTGTCAATTCTAACATCTGTCATCTTGACATTGGAATTTGTTGATTGTCTTTTTTCATTCAGTTTATCTTCCTGGTTCTTGGTAGGATGAGGGACTTCTGATCAAAACCTGGATATTTTGAGTCATGAAATTCCAGATTTCATTTAAACCTTCTGATTTTGACTCCACTTGAGCAGAAGAAGGGGTGAGTTGTCACCTAATTACTCTCTGTCTCCAAGGGGTTAGGTTAGGAAGAAGGGGCAAGCGCTGTACCCCCAGGAATTGGCTTGGTGTTTTGCCATCACTCTGGGGCTTAACATTTCTTTAGCATCCTCTAAGCAGTGGTTCCAACCCTCTCTGCCCATTAAACTCACCCAGTGGAGCTAAAAGCAACAACCAAATGATGGTCTCTTCATCCACCCTGAGATTTTGATTCATTTGGCCTGGAGTGGAGCTTAGGCAGTGATGTTTTTTGAAAGCTTCCCAGGTAAGTGTAATGCGCACCTAGAGTGGAGAGCCACTATGCAAGACAAAGAGAACCTGAGTGATGAACATAACATTATGGATTCCTACATTTTTTAAAAGCCTTTGTCTCAAACTCAGAGTTTTGCATATAGCCATTCTCAGTGGTGGTAGGGAAATGTGGAAAGCCACAGGATAAACTTGGCCCACCTTCCTGGAGTTCTAGTTTTTCCTGATAGAAAAATCATGTTTTAAATTACCTTGCCAAAAAATAAAATTAAAAACTCAGAACAGTTTTTTTTTGTAGAGTAGAATGTAAAATTTGCATGCATTTTTTTTTTTAAGGAAAAAAAGTGAGCAGGTGGGATTGTGGAGAAAGCTAACATTTGTGGTGAACCCTAACACCAAGGATGTGCATTTACAGGAGTTACTTCGGTGGAGCTGTTTTGAGGTGTACCCTGAAGGCCCCGGAGACAAAATATTGTTGTCTCTGAGTGATGTTTATAACTCTTACTGTTATGTAACCTAGGTGACTGGAC
>NW_011888887.1:5557361-5559929 GCF_000151845.1 Pteropus vampyrus | reverse complement strand
GTCAGGTATATTAGGACTGAGTAAGCAATCGAGGGCTGCCAAGTCCTGTCACTTCTACTTCCAAAATATCTGTCCACCGATCTCCATCTCCACCTAAGATGTGATCTGGCTCTTACCTATTCTTTCCATGTTCATATTTTACTACTCCCCACTGTACACCGTACAGAAATTTTAATAGATGGGGACTTTATTTTCTACAGTATGTCTATCACTTAAAATAGTACTTTGTTATGGTAGGTATTACATGAATGAATAAAATTATTATGACAGAAAAAAAAATATGTTCTAAACAACCAGTTTACAAACTTTTGGAGCAAAATTGATTTTTAAGTTGAGGATTTGCAACTTGAAAAATCAACCTTTTTCTAGAAATCCATGAATGTTTTTTATTTAACCTAGATCAGTCGATTTGGTTATAATCAATCAAACATGTCTGATGTGAAAAATAATTTTAAGTCCGATTTGATTAGGAGGACATTTTATGAATATGGGAAACTGAGTACACCCGTTACTACCCATATGCTTAAAAATGCTGTGAAAATAACAGAAAAAATACTTTTCAAAGGAAAAAACCCCTTCAGATCTAAGAAATATATTGAATGCCATCAACAGATTGAAACCATAGAGTAATTTCTGAAAGATGGAAAAATGACCAGTTCTGTAGAAAAACGGAAGTGGTTAGAAACAGGAGCAGAGGATTGCTACAGCGGCAGAAACTGTTCCCAAGACCTGCAACCGAGAGTTGTGAAGCAGCAAAAGCAGGACGGGGCCCTAGGGCGTTCATCAGAGACTAATGCAGGGCTTCGAGGCCAGGGAGCCTTTCCCACATGTCAGGCTTTTCTTCCCACAGGCTTTTGCTGCAGGCCAAAGTAAGCAAAGGTGTGGGTGCCAGGGTGTCTTCTTATTCCCCCAGGAAGGTGGGGACTCCCAGATGATGAGCTGCCCACCTCTCTGACAGCATTCCTGTAGCCTCCTAGCAATTTCCAGTGGCAGACTGGTAATTTCTCAATATTACTTCAGTTATATGTGAAGACAAAACAAGTTATCACAAGAGTTTTGTAAATATTACATAAGTGAATGGAAAAAAATACCTGGCATAGCTCATTATATAAATAAGTGGTGATCGAGCCCCAGCTCTGTAAACAGTCTGTATTCAGTGCCATGTAGATACAATAGTATGAGGCATTGCCTCTCTCTTATGTAGTGAAATACACATGAATGAATTAATATAACTTTTTTTGGAAATAATTTCTTAATGTTAAACTAGGACATGTTATCATAAACCATCATTTAATATAAATACAGCATGTAAAAAACAATGTCACAAGATTTATGTCTGTTTCAAATAAACTTCCAAATACATAAGTTTTTCTAATTCAGTCATTAAAGAGATACCATGCCTACTTCTGATTATGCAGCTGTTCCTTCAAGTCCCTGAATGGAACTTCTACAAGAGAAATAACCTTTCTTTGAAATTCTATGCAGAAATAGTGACATATGCTAACTTGATTTTTGGTATTGTTGTTTTGTTTGTAGTCATAATGAAGGAAGATAGTGTTCTCAGGGCTCATCAAAATTTTTACCTCCAAGAATTTTTCTTTAGGCTCTCTTTATTTACCAGTCCTTTGATCCAAATCTAAATGGTATTCAAAATACTCCTCAAATGTTTTTAATCAAACTAACCTTTGCTTTATTAAGTCCAATTACTTTCATTAAAGTTCTTTGACTCAGCAAATGTGTCTTGTACCTCTGTGCTATGCAGTGCATTGAGAGTACAACACTGAATAGGACATGGTACCTGTCTCCTGGCAGCTTACAGTCTGTCAGAGGCAACTCACAAACAGGTGATTTTTATTTAGTGAAGCTAAGAAGGCTTCCTGGAGGAGATATCACCTGAGACCAGAAGAGTGAACATTACTTTTTCAGGGAGGGAAAGGTACAAGGAGAATTCCAAGAAGATAAAACAGTATAAACAAAGACATGGAGACATGAGATAGCATGGGGGAATGCATGCAATTGACAGCAATCAATTCTATATTACTAGACGGTTAAGACTAGAAGCAGGAAGCTCTGTTATGAGACTTTGCAATGGTCAGGCAAGAAACAATAGGAACTTGAATTAGTGTTGGGGCATCCAGAAAGGAAGGGATGAGTTTTAAAAATATTTAGGAGGTATGACTTGCAAGATTTGGTGATGACTGGATGTTGGAAATGAAGGAGGAGGGAGAGTTTAAGATGACTCCAGATTGCTGGCTTGGAGGAAAGACTTCGGAGCCATCTGTGAAAGGCTAGAGTTAGAATTGTGGAAATGGATAAGACTGCTCCAAGGAGGGCTTGGAGGGAGTGGGAATGTGGGCAGACGGGTTGGGGTGAGGGTTGGGGGAGTACAAGAGAATTGGAGACAGGTTTGAGAAGGCAGAAAGACAGAGGTAGTAACAAAAGACAGAACCATCAGGGACAGCAATGTTTAAGGAGAAGGCAGAGAAACGTGGAAAAAGCATAGTAAGCAAGAATAGTTGGAGAGCTCCCAAACAACCAGAAAAGAAAAAATAGCCTTATAATTGCCAT
>NW_011888887.1:5546423-5557311 GCF_000151845.1 Pteropus vampyrus | reverse complement strand
TTTTGTAAATATTACATAAGTGAATGGAAAAAAATACCTGGCATAGCTCATTATATAAATAAGTGGTGATCGAGCCCCAGCTCTGTAAACAGTCTGTATTCAGTGCCATGTAGATACAATAGTATGAGGCATTGCCTCTCTCTTATGTAGTGAAATACACATGAATGAATTAATATAACTTTTTTTGGAAATAATTTCTTAATGTTAAACTAGGACATGTTATCATAAACCATCATTTAATATAAATACAGCATGTAAAAAACAATGTCACAAGATTTATGTCTGTTTCAAATAAACTTCCAAATACATAAGTTTTTCTAATTCAGTCATTAAAGAGATACCATGCCTACTTCTGATTATGCAGCTGTTCCTTCAAGTCCCTGAATGGAACTTCTACAAGAGAAATAACCTTTCTTTGAAATTCTATGCAGAAATAGTGACATATGCTAACTTGATTTTTGGTATTGTTGTTTTGTTTGTAGTCATAATGAAGGAAGATAGTGTTCTCAGGGCTCATCAAAATTTTTACCTCCAAGAATTTTTCTTTAGGCTCTCTTTATTTACCAGTCCTTTGATCCAAATCTAAATGGTATTCAAAATACTCCTCAAATGTTTTTAATCAAACTAACCTTTGCTTTATTAAGTCCAATTACTTTCATTAAAGTTCTTTGACTCAGCAAATGTGTCTTGTACCTCTGTGCTATGCAGTGCATTGAGAGTACAACACTGAATAGGACATGGTACCTGTCTCCTGGCAGCTTACAGTCTGTCAGAGGCAACTCACAAACAGGTGATTTTTATTTAGTGAAGCTAAGAAGGCTTCCTGGAGGAGATATCACCTGAGACCAGAAGAGTGAACATTACTTTTTCAGGGAGGGAAAGGTACAAGGAGAATTCCAAGAAGATAAAACAGTATAAACAAAGACATGGAGACATGAGATAGCATGGGGGAATGCATGCAATTGACAGCAATCAATTCTATATTACTAGACGGTTAAGACTAGAAGCAGGAAGCTCTGTTATGAGACTTTGCAATGGTCAGGCAAGAAACAATAGGAACTTGAATTAGTGTTGGGGCATCCAGAAAGGAAGGGATGAGTTTTAAAAATATTTAGGAGGTATGACTTGCAAGATTTGGTGATGACTGGATGTTGGAAATGAAGGAGGAGGGAGAGTTTAAGATGACTCCAGATTGCTGGCTTGGAGGAAAGACTTCGGAGCCATCTGTGAAAGGCTAGAGTTAGAATTGTGGAAATGGATAAGACTGCTCCAAGGAGGGCTTGGAGAGAGTGGGAATGTGGGCAGACGGGTTGGGGTGAGGGTTGGGGGAGTACAAGAGAATTGGAGACAGGTTTGAGAAGGCAGAAAGACAGAGGTAGTAACAAAAGACAGAACCATCAGGGACAGCAATGTTTAAGGAGAAGGCAGAGAAACGTGGAAAAAGCATAGTAAGCAAGAATAGTTGGAGAGCTCCCAAACAACCAGAAAAGAAAAAATAGCCTTATAATTGCCATGGGAAGGAGAGGTCAATGGTATCAAACATGGTAGAGCAGGCCAGCAAGACATAGGCTGAAACGTATTTAGTGATTTGGCATCTGCAAGAAATTGATGTCCGTTGGGAGAGCAGATTCAGTAGAAAATGGTGGTGTCAGGCCTTGGCCCAAGAAAGGGAGGTGTCAGGAAGTAGAGAGGCGGGGACCAACAGTCTCTTTCAAGTGAGAAGAAGGAAAGCAATGGAGTGGTAGCTGGAGGGACTTATGTAGGGGCCAGTGAGATTTTTATTGGTCACTTTTAAAAGCATTTGATTGACTTAAGGTGTATATATTGGCTAGAAAGAAAGAGTAAGTCAATGGGGACAAGGTGGTGACAGAGGAGAGGGATTAATGATAGACCGGGTACCATAGGAGGTGGGAAGGAGTAGTATCAACTATCCCATGAAAGGAATGGCATCAAATGAGATAATTCGTGCTCTAAGACAAGGTGAGGAAGAATAAGACTATTTTACAAGGAGAGGCCAAGAGTTGAGCTAGATGTGAAGACTTTCCCCTAAAAGCCCAGTCTGTTCTACAAGTTTACTTCTTTTATCTTTACAGATAATTGAGTAATAAGACTTAAAAGCTACAAAAAAATTCATTGTTTCTTTGCGGCTTTTAATTTATGCCATAAGCTTTATGGTCTATTTTTCCCCTCAAAGTAGTCTCTGTACAAACCTATTTTGATAAGTTAAATATAATTGTTGATCATCTTCTTTATAAATAACTATATCGAATCATTTGTCCTGTATCCCTGGTAAGGTAAGCTTAATAGCTCATTGCCGCATCCCTGTGAAAATTTATTCTGAGTGATAGTATTTGGTATTCTTTATTTGATGAGCAGGCAGCTTGTGATTTTTTAAAACAGGTACTTGAGACTTTATTGACAGCACAATTCATAATGAAATGTAAATGTCATTCTTGTAGTCCTTCAGCCTTTCATATTTTCATTGTATTTCTTAAGAGTGTTTTGTTTTGTTTTACTAAATGCAAAGGCATCTGTACACAGCACATTTAGTTCATGAATTCATTAAGTACTTACTGTGCTGCCCAGCATTGCACTCATCTGGGAGAAAATCAGAAGAAATAGGGAGGCATCTCCTTGTCCTGGAAATAGCTGGTAATGGAACCTGCCAGGTGGGGAGTGTGGAGTGGTAAGCTCCTTAGAAAAGGCAAGAGCACTGAGACCAGGAGGGGAGGGCAGAGCTCTACTGCTTAGGGTCTTTACTTAGGGAGATTTATGAAAGTGGTGAGTGATAAGGGAAGATAAGTCAGGTGTTTATAAAAACATCAAAACACTAATGCCTCATTAAAGGTCTCAGTCCAGCACTGGAGCTTATGAAGTATTGGGCAGGATGATCTAGTGGTTAGGCTCTTCCTCAATGGAACTTAGGCCCATCTTTGCCTATGACCACAGGTGCAAACTCTATCTTATACTGACATGGGGGTATCAGGCAGAGCCGAGTGATTAGTCTGGCTATTGAAGCCGCTCTCTAGTTTTGGAGCAAGTATTGATTGGCCTTCTTTTTAACGTGAGAGGGCTGGCCTCACTGCCTATGTTTCTGAGGGCTCTGTCAGGGTCAGAGTCAGGCTGAGGTGTACCCTGTGTGTAAGTTCTCCCAGCAGCAGGGTCATGCTGTGACGGACCCAAGTTTCATTTTGACCTGTAGATGAGGTGGGCCTGTTTTGCCTCTTCTTTCATTATCTCCAGTAGACTTCTAGGAGGTTTGTGTGGGACCTAAGGTTTTTTTCTATAAATCCTTGTCTTCGAGGAGTTCATGGTATAGTGGGGTAATAAGACACAAATATCAAAATGCAAACAACTATAGAAGCATGCAAGTTTGGCTTGCCTTCCTTCCTGAACTGCATATCTTACGTTTGCCCCTCTAGATCCATCCTTCATCCTGTCATTCTGCGCTGTACCCTGGGACATTGACCTGTGTGGGCAACACAGACTCCTTCGCCTTCTGGTCTCTTTGCTTCTGGCCAAAGGAAGCTCTAGCAGGGTTGAGGGCAGGAGGAGAGTGATGTGGGGATGGCGGTCTCCACAACCTCCTGTCTAGTGGCCCTTTCCTATTCACTGTTCCTTCCGATTCCACACTGTCTTCCTCCCCCTAGTCTTCCCAACCTGGTGGCGCAGCTCCCCATGATTGCCAGCACCAGGGTACCAGCCATCTGAGGCTGGTGTCTCTGCCCACAGCTTTGTGGACAGCTCCTTGATTACTCTCTTCTCAGGTATTTTCTTGGTGTGTTGTTTTCTCCTTGGACATGACTGACTTCTTTTTTCTTTTTCTAAAAATTATTAGAGGCAACTTATAGAAAGGACAGCTACACTACAATGAATAAGGCTGGAAAAAGAGTAGGGCAAAGGTAGGGAGTGGCAGAGGCAATAGCAATATGGTTTCTGCAGTTGAACTCTGGCTTTAAAGTGATGCTTGGGACATAACAGAAGCCAGATTGGTTTTTTCCCAGATTTCCCCAAATGTTTCCTTGCTCTTAGTCTTTCTGAGGCTCATGTTACCCAGGGTTTTTGTGATTTGTCCGCCAGCAACGTTATTCAGTTTTGTTTCCTGTCGCTGTGGTTCTCTACCTGCAGTCCGGATTTAAACTGTGGTTTACTTCTTTACAGAGTAGTACATTTTTTTGGTTGAGTAAACAGGGAGATAAAGGCCAACATTTTTGTCCTATCAGAAATCTTACAGTCAGACATTTTGAAATCGGATGTTTTCAAAATCAGAGCCTTCTCAGAAAAACATAAGACAAACCCAGACTGAGGGATATTCCTCAGCTCAGTCCTTCTCAAAACTGTCAAGGTTTTCAAACTTAAGGAAAGTCTGAGAAACTGTCACAGACCAGAGGAGGCTAAGGAAATGTGATGATGAAATGTAATATGCTGTTCTGGATCAGGTCTTGGATATTAGGGAAAAACTAATGAAATTTGAATATAATGTGGAAATTTGTTTATAGTAATGTATCAGCGCTGGTCCTTTAGTTGTTACGAGTGCACCATAGTACTGTCAGATGCTGACGACAGAGGAAACTGGGTGCCAGGAAAGTGGGAACTCTCTAATTTGCAACTTTCATGTAAGTCTAAATTATTCTGAAATAAAGTTTATTTTAAAAAATCAAAGTCTTTGACATTTAGATAAGTTGATGTTAAATCAGAAATGCTTTTTAAAAAACATTTACATAAAAATTGTTTTCTGTGCACAGTATTTGAGGAAGATAATTATTTGGACCTGTGCAATTTAGACCTGTTAAGACCCCTTATTTCTTGTCTGGAATATTCATTCATAATTCAGCAAGCACTTATTTAGTACTTGTTTCTTGCCAGGAACTGAACTATGCTTTTGAAATACAGTAATAGATAAGTTTCTTTATAACCGAGAAGTATGTATCTCTTATTTTGTTTTTCTGGATACTTATCTTAATTCTTTATCTCAGATTTATTTTATCCTAGCACATAGTACTATATGCTCATATTAAGTACTGAAACTTCTGTGAATATAAATGTATATTTATTAAATTACATTTAGGTCTAATATATGTATGTTGCATGTTTATTTTACAGTTTGTGTTCAATTTAAGAAATGAGGCTAGATTTAGAGATTATCCTTAACCTTAGATAGAGGTCGAAATTATGAATTGGGAAATATTTGTGTTATAAAGTTACTTGATGCAGTAATTAATACAAAAAAAGTGCTTAAAGTCAGAAGGAGTTTTTAGGTAGTTCTTCAGAGTCAGGATTTAGAGAGGAGCCCTTTTTATATCAGATGACTTTTGTTAGATGTATTAATTTCCCCTAATTTGATGGGAGGACGGGAGGAAGCTGCATGTCTGTAGTATGATTCCGTTTTGAGTACAATATTTATGAAAAGAAGAAAGTCCCCCAACCCTCCCTTTGAGTTTCTCAGACTATTTGTCTTACTTACAGTGAGAATATGCTCATATCATGATGTCTACTGCGTAGAAATTTTGCAAGAATGCCAGTATTACTGGTGAAAAATTAGTATTAGCAGCACTTCCAAATCAATATAATAATGGAAATTTAACCATTGTAACTGTAATGTAAACATTGATAAATATTCTACAGACAATAAATCACGCATAAAAATATTGGCACAGTTTTATTATTACCTTTTCTAGAGTCCATGCTGAATTTATTGCTTTTTGAAAAGCATCATTATTGAATTTTTTTGTAAGTTTCACTCTAAAAACTTATATGCAAATACAGCATAAAGGGTCTCAGTGGTGAAGCGATTACCTGATTGAAGTAGGGGAAAACACTAAGGTGCACTTTTAATAGAAACTGCTGAATGTGCATACAGTTGTGTTATGTAACAGTTTAATTTTTAAACAGTAGATTTAATACTAAAAAATTTAGACTATAAGGATCAAAGATACAGAATAAAACCATCTGCTATTAGAAACTATCATAAGCCATTAGATCAGATTTGGAGTGAGCCCTCAGACTTGATATTATTTATACTGTCTTGTTTCAAAACTGATGCGTTGTCTTAAGGATGGTAATGTATTGATGAGGGGGTAAATATCATTATTAATGATTTCTTTAGGGAACTTGAGTGCTGAAGACATACCTGTTGTTTCCCAAAGTTTAATTTTTAGTAGTGTCAACATTAACCTCTAAGGAATTGATATTAATGGTAAACCGGGGTCAATGTTTTAGCCAACTTTTAAAATTAATGATCTACTTGTTTTATAAATTTAAAACAGAGTCCCTAGTCTAATAGTAGATTAGCCCATTCGAGTTGGTATTGCCAACAAGCCCAAGAATTTAGAACAGTTTACCTCTGGCTTATCAAGAAAGAAGAAAAAATATGTCAACAAGATAAAACATTTTTAGAATCATTCTCTTATTTTCTCTGGTAATTACTTTTACAAATGTATTGGATTTCTATTGGATCTCTAATCTGAATAAAACAGTTTAAAAATGTAATAAGTAATTATAGAGTTCAAATAGGTATTTTGAGTTTTGAAATACAGTACATTGAGATAGAAAATGAAGATGCTATATCATAGTAAGGATAACTTTATTTAAAATAGTATATAGTATATGACTTATGTTTAAAATAAACTCATCAAGGCTTTCAAGGATATTTTTCTTACTTATCCTTGAAACTGACACAGAAAGTAAGTTGTTTCACATTCAAAACTCAATAATTGTTATTCCAACCATATTATGATTAGAGTGCATAAGAAAGTGAAAGCTTTTGAAATCAACTATAGTAGATAATTAATTGGCTGCCTCTGGCTTTGTAGCAAGATGGAAGTTTCTCTAAGCATACACTCAACTGAAAATTTGATGAATGCTTATCTCTGGTGTTCACTACTTTTGATGGACTCATTAGAGAACCTGAAAAAAAAAAACCCTCTGGATTCTCTAAGTAATATACACATATACATAAATCTTTTAAAAACAATTTTGTTCAGGAATAACATATAATAAAGTACACCAATCTTAAATATATAGCTGGGTGAATTTTTTTACATATAGATAAAATTGTGTAAACACCATCTAGATCAAGATGCAGAATATTTTCAGTACCCAAGGAAGTTCCCTTGTATCTTTTTGCAAATAGTACCCTTCTCCTCCCTCCACTCACCCACCCAGAGATAAACCTCTCTTCTGCTTTTAGCACTGTACGTTAATGTGGTCTGTTTTTGATGTATAAATGGAAAAATAAAATATATACCCTTTTGTGTCTGGTTTCTTTAACTTCACATTATGCTTTGGGATTCTTTTATGTTATTGTCTGCAATGAAGTTCTTTGCTTTTTTCTTTTCTATTTCTGTATGGTATTCCATTGTATGAATATAATACAGTTTATTCTACTGTTGGTGGATAATATTTAGCTGTTATATATAAAGCTGTTCTGAACATTCTTCTACATATCTTTTGGTGAAGTTACACACTCTTTTCTCTTATATGTGTAGCCAGAAGCTGAATTACTGCATCACAGGGTAGGTGTATGTTTAGCTTTAGAAGAGACTACTAAACAGATTTCCAAAGTGGGTATACCAGCTTACACTCCAGCTAGCAATACATGAGATTCTAGTTACTCTGTGTCCTTGCCAACACTCCGTGTTATTAGCCTTTTAAACTTTTACTATTTCAATGAGTGATTGTTTTCCCCCCATATGATTGCAAAGGGAATTTGGTTCTCCTAATTAACTTCATGTACTCACCTCAGGATCTCAGATTAAGAACTTCACTGCTGGGTGACAGTTACATTATCTGTTTCTAAGTGAAATTATCTCCTCTAACTTATTCACAATTCCATAGGAATAGTCTATAACCTAGAAATTAAATTATAAAGTTAACCACTGTAACCAATCCTTCTTGAAAAGCATGGAGAAGAAGTGAGGGAAAATAAATTACATGGATGTACATGTGTATGTGTTTGTGTCAGTTGGATGCATACAGTGAGGATAAATCATTACGTCTTTGTTGTGTAATCCATCTGCCACCAAGTTGCTGTATGGTCTTTAAGGAGAATGCTGCTGTCTTGGGCACTGAGGACTGGTTTTTGCTATTGGCAGATTAGCTACTCAGTTTTGGCAGGAGTCAGGTTAGCCTTTGTGAGAAGTTCTTGTTGCTGCACCCATGCACAGCCTCTGCTCCTGCCACCACGGTTGCTTCTACTTGGTCTATGGAGGAGGCACTGGGGTGGCTGGTGAAAGAGTCTGACATCCACAGATTTGTAATTTTGTTTGCTTGATTACTGAGAAGCTCCTCTGCAGTGGGTGTCTTTTGGTGAACATTCGCTTGAGACAAACACATTTTTCACACACTGCGTTCCTTCTGAGAGGTGCAGCTATATACCTCTTCCTTAGACCCCCTTGTACCCTCTCTTCCGATACTGTTTTTTCTTTTTTTCCCAAGCCCTTGACCATCCAGGTTAATCATTAGCCTTTGCCCATGATTTGCTATAGGTCCATAATTTTGGCCATTTCTCAATATAGATAAAGTGAACAGGCAAATGTACTGGTCACAGTTGTATCTGCTGGGATGATTTCTCTTTACAAAATATTTCAGGGATGCTCTTTTTTGAAGATGTAGGGCTGCAGTAGTCCACTTTTGCTTGGTGCCTGATATCATGCAAACCATCTCTAAACCAGGCCCATGTTTCCTTCTTAGGTCACGAGGAACTCTCCAAGAAGCTATAGGTCTTGTAATACAGTAGGTGTGTTAGAGGTGTTTGAGTCCTCTGCTCATGCAATTTCTTGTGCCTTGTAGACCTGCTTTAGCCTAATCTTTTATGCGGTTGCCTTTTAATGATTAATTGCTTCTGCACAGGCCCAACTTTATGGCTTGATGGGTCAGATAACATTCAAATCATTATGGGCAGCTCAGGTCACACAGTCACTTGCTAACCTTTAATCAGGCTCTGCCAAAGCCTAGTTGCAATCCAGGAGTCCTTTCTTTAAAGCATAGTTATCTGCAGAAGAGAGTGTGGCTTTATTTCAGAACCGTAAAGGTTTGTGCTATGATTCTCTGGAACCTATGGATTTAACTAGTTGGATTTGCTGCATCCTAAGACCCAGGTGGCATAGTAATTCATGCTGCAGACCAGACATGCTGCATAACCATCTCTTACTCTGGGCCCTTCTCAACACTGGTGGTTTTATAGGTTACCTAGAAAAGGAGTCAGAGCAGCATGTTTACATTTAGTCTGTATCATCTTTAAAATGCAGAGGCTCGTGAAGTGTTGTGCTTCTTTTTTAGTAGTGAGCAGTTTGGGGTTCAGCAACTTGCATTTCACTTCACTTTGGAGGGGTTATTCTAATATGTTCCAGACCACTGGATCCCAAGAAACTTTACTGAGGTGGTAGACTTTAAATTTTCATGTTAATATTATTATTTTTTTACTATCAAGCTTGGATGCATCTTACTGAGACATCTAAAGATTTGTTACTTCTTATTCATTAGGTCCAGTCAGCATGGTGTAATCAATTTGTGGAGCAGTGCGATGGTCTGTAGGATGTCCAAACAAGCAGGATCTCTGTAGACTAATCATGGCAGAGAGAAGAGTTGTTATAGCCCCGAGGCAGGAATGTGAAAGTATATTCTTAACCTTGACCTGAAATAAAAGCAAATGGTTTCTTGTGTTCCTTGCATATTGATAAAACGTTTTCCAGATTAGCAGCTTTATATCAGGTGTCAGGGGCTAGATTTGCTCCAGCAAAGGCACTTTATTTGGCAAACCAGTCGCATTAGAGCCACTGCCTCAGTGAGTATATGGTAACTCAGAGCCCTTCTCCAGGATCTGTCTGCTTTTTGCACAGACTGAAGATGTAAGTTCAACCTGAATGTGATAGGAATTACGACCCTTGAAAATGTCAAAATTTTGGTGGTGGCATTGATTTCTACAGTTCTCCCAGGAATGTAGTATTTCTTTTGGTTTACTATCCTTGTAGAGAGGGGAAATTCTGAGTCTTTCACTTGGTCATTCCTACATAATAGCCCATACTCCATGGTATGGGAGCCATTGTGAAAATTCTACATTCAGAAACTGCAAAATAACCTTAGGGTGGTTGAATTCATGGATTTATTGGACCCGCTGTGAGATGGAAGAGGCCAAAACATCTCAAATCACCTCACTATAATAAACTTGACTTTCACTGGTGGACTGTCATATTTTACATCTCTAGGATTAAGCGGAGCTCTCACTCTTCAAAAGTAGAAAGGTAAGGACTGCTGTCTGGGGGAATCACAGCAAATAGAATGTGTATTGGCTATGTTTTTCTTTCGAGCACCAAGATCTCTTAGGATACTACCTCTAAGAACAGCAACCCTAAGAGGTATTTAAGGGCCAACAGGTGAAGGAGTGGAATTCTCCATGGGTGGTGGTCTTTTGCAGTAGGTAGTTCCTGCAGAGCTTGTAATTGTATTAGGCAAAAATTTGGAAGAATGTTTTTGTTTTCACACATTCTTAGTGCTCTCAAATTATCTCTGAATGAGGAACCAGAAATGAACGTCATCATTGGAAATTGTGTTTCAACTGTGAAACTCAACTTGTGCTGATATGTGAACACATTTAGCACTCCCAAAGCAAGTGAAATATCATTTTGAAGTGTGAAACAAGCTTGTAGAAAAGAGATTTAAGGTGTTTCTTTTTCTCATGAGAAATAACTTATCTGTAAAGAAATTTCAGACCATTTTTTTTTTATTATTCAGGTGAAAATCTAAAAAGTTGATTCATCTGAAACATTTGATTTCCATGCACTGCATTGCTTAATTCAGCCACTTTAGTTGCATAGAAACTATCTGTGAAATAGCTTTTAGCTTCTAGTAACTTTATCTTACTAGTTGCAAATAAATGTGAATTTTTTTT
>NW_011888887.1:5541231-5546373 GCF_000151845.1 Pteropus vampyrus | reverse complement strand
CATGGATTTATTGGACCCGCTGTGAGATGGAAGAGGCCAAAACATCTCAAATCACCTCACTATAATAAACTTGACTTTCACTGGTGGACTGTCATATTTTACATCTCTAGGATTAAGCGGAGCTCTCACTCTTCAAAAGTAGAAAGGTAAGGACTGCTGTCTGGGGGAATCACAGCAAATAGAATGTGTATTGGCTATGTTTTTCTTTCTAGCACCAAGATCTCTTAGGATACTACCTCTAAGAACAGCAACCCTAAGAGGTATTTAAGGGCCAACAGGTGAAGGAGTGGAATTCTCCATGGGTGGTGGTCTTTTGCAGTAGGTAGTTCCTGCAGAGCTTGTAATTGTATTAGGCAAAAATTTGGAAGAATGTTTTTGTTTTCACACATTCTTAGTGCTCTCAAATTATCTCTGAATGAGGAACCAGAAATGAACGTCATCATTGGAAATTGTGTTTCAACTGTGAAACTCAACTTGTGCTGATATGTGAACACATTTAGCACTCCCAAAGCAAGTGAAATATCATTTTGAAGTGTGAAACAAGCTTGTAGAAAAGAGATTTAAGGTGTTTCTTTTTCTCATGAGAAATAACTTATCTGTAAAGAAATTTCAGACCATTTTTTTTTTATTATTCAGGTGAAAATCTAAAAAGTTGATTCATCTGAAACATTTGATTTCCATGCACTGCATTGCTTAATTCAGCCACTTTAGTTGCATAGAAACTATCTGTGAAATAGCTTTTAGCTTCTAGTAACTTTATCTTACTAGTTGCAAATAAATGTGAATTTTTTTTTAATTATTTTCTTTTGCAAGTAGATGAAATAGATTATCCGGTAGTGACAATGAAATTTATGTACAAATCTGTGTTCATTAAATTAATGCCTTTATGTGAAATTCTACACAAACAGAAAAAAATGCTGTAATCTAAGGTATTTGTTGGTGGTCAAATTTTATTTTTCCTCCCACATCTTTCTGGTCTCATTTTAGGTTTTTTTTTCTTTTTTTTTTCCCTCTGTTGTTTGTTTTGGTACCTATTCTTAAAGCAAATTTTGGAAAAATACTTCTTCCTTAGTCATACATAATAACTTTTCTTACCTGATGGTAATATGCTATGCTCATTAATGAATTAGTGTTCTCTGAGACTTACAAAAAACATAGTTAAAAATGCAAATAAGGCAGATTTACTGGGAGAGTCTTGGTATATGGTTTGCAAAGACTTCAACAGCAGTTAAACCAGGTTTGAACTAGGTAATTATGAATCATAAAGTATTTACTGTAGTCTGCAGAGGTGGCTGTTTCTTGTGGAGTGCCAATTAGAAAGTGGAATTTTCACCAAGCAGAGGCTTTTCTTGGAAGGTTTTTGTAAATGGTGAACTATATAGCAGGGAAAAATAAACAATAACATGAAAAACATTACTTGACTGATAATTAGCTTATGTTAAGTTTTTTGGGGAAAGGGGTAGAATTTTATCAAACTGGATTAAATGTTTCTTCCATGTTCTTCCTTACCCTAACTAAAATTTGGCTTTCTCCTGATATATCCCCCCATTCTTCTGTTCCCATTTGCAATATGTCACTTTGCCAGGGAGTGGGGTCTACATTTTCTTGCCTTATCACTGCTTCTTCCAGATTATTTCTCTTCTCTTTACTTATTGTCCTTTGTTTCTTTCTCCTTATCCTCAACTGACTTCTAAATCCCTCCTGAGCACAGTTTTAGGCCTTTAGCACCTCATATCCACTGTTTTCCCCTGTAGCTCTCAGCCTTAGTAACTCCTAAGAATAATAATGACATTTAATGAGCTCTCCTTATGTTCCAGGCTTTAGTATAAACCATTTTTTTACATATGTCATTTAATCTTCAGAATAGCCCTACGAGGGTAGGTACTGTCATTCCCATTTTACAAATGGGAATTTGAAAAATTAAGATTTGCTCAAAAAGTAACAGAACTCAAAATGAGCAGACCTGGGTTTTGAACTCATGTAATCTGGCTCCAGAGTCGATGTTCTTAAAAACTACAACAGTGGTTCTCAGACTTGTCTGTACCTGGGAACTTTAAAAAATGCTGATGCCCAAGACACATGCCCAGCTAATTAAATCAGAATCTCTGGGGAGTGGGACTCAGACAACTGTACTCTTTATGTTTTCCCAGGTAATTCTATTGTACATTCGAAGTTGAGAACCATCGCTCTACATCTGTACTACTTAGCTTCTAGCCACATGTGCTTATTTAAATTTAAATGAATTAAAATTAAATAAAAATTCAGTTCCTCATTTGTATATCAAGTACTCTGTAGCCACATTTGATTGGTGACTGCTTATTGGACCATATAGATATAGAATATTTCTGTCACCGCAGAAGTTCTGTTGGACAGTGTTGCTTTGTACCATGCTCCTTCCCATCCCTCACACTGTCTGCTTCCTCTACCCTATGACCTTCACTTTATAGCAACCCACTGACATGGTTTCCCTCCCCTCCATCTTCATACCCTTTCGTAGCTGTACCCATTCTTCATTCTTTCCCTCATCTCAGAGGAGAGACCCCACTCCTTTCTAAGGTTCACTTCTCCAGTTGGTTATCCAAGCCCTGTCTTCTTATACCAAGTGTCTCCTATTCTGAAAAAAGAAAAAAAGTGTTTTCTTGATTGTGCATCCCCATAAAATGATGTCCTTATTCCCTTCTTTTTCTGTTTTGACAAATTTCAACATTTTTCGCTCTCTTCAGTCTGGCTCCCACACCTGCTAATATTGTGAAGCTGTTCCTTCTGTGTCATTAATGGCCTCTAAATGCCAAATTTGTGTTCTGCAGTGTCATTTGAAGTTGTTGCCACTCCTCCTTTCCTAAAACTTTCTTTTGTTGGGTCTATGACACCGCATTCTCTGGTTCTCCTCTGTCCTCTCCAGTTTCTTCCTAGAATCCCCTGCATGCTCTTGTCTCCCCACAGTCCTTGTTATACTCAACTGCAGTGATTTATGAGGATTTAGATCCTGCCTTACTCATGTCGTCTTCATTTGAAAATCCGCAGCATCAGGTCTGACGTTTGGTGTGAACATCGTGCTTAGTTATGTTATTGAATGGGGTGAGGCTCCAATGTGATTCTGTACAGGGAATAAATAGCTCGTTTGGGAATACCCTGAAACACATTTTTGACTTGCACATATGTGCTTCTTAATGGGCAGATGGAATCTCTGGTAGATGTTCAGGAGCTCACTGTTGAGGTACATTTTCTCTCTGTACAAAACACCTGAATGCCTTATTAGTATCACTGTCACGTCACTCATCACATACTGTCTCACTTTGCAGATTTGCCTTCAACTCAGCCTCCCTCCCCATACCTGCCTTCTCTAGCTGACTTCTTACTTCTCTGCAGTGACTCATGGGACTTCCCAGATGTTTTAGGTTCTGTCTGCAGTCAAGGAACCTTCAAAAGTACTGTGTTTTTAAATCATATTTTCTAACACAATGGCTTTCCATAAAATAGGATTTGGGTACATTATTATTGATATCTGAAAATAATTAATTTATGAGGACTGAGTTCTTAGAAATACAAAGAAATAAGTAAACTATGAAAGGCATGGCTTTTGTGATTATAAGCTACTAGGGAAAGAATATAAGTGTTCCCTTTAATTCTAATACAGGTACGTGATAAATGGATGAAGGTGGGACGTTTTACAGAAGGTTTCGTGAAGGGGGTGACATGACAAGGACCTTGAAGGATGAACAAGGATTTCAACAAGCAGAGACTAGAGTGAAGATGAGGCAATTCAGGTGGAGGGAGTGACATAAGTAAAGGTGGTAAAAAGTGTGGCACATGTTTGCTAATATTGAGTCTTTCAGTTTGATTGATGTGAGGACATATTGGAAGATATACATGGAAGGATAAGTTGAGCCACAAAATACAGGACCTCAAATGCCAGCCTTCATGGTGCAGATGTGATAAGTAGTGGGGAGCCTTCCAGGGTTTTTGTCAGAGGAGAGGCGTGAAGATTGGGTGCTGGGAAGATGCTCTGGCAGCAAGCAGCAAGGTGGGAGTATTGGAAGGTTTGAGGCAGGGCATCTGTAGGTGGGTGACTAACCTAAAGAGGTGATGATGTTGAGGCTTTCTCTTCAGAGTCTTGGGGTGTTGGGAGGCTGAGGCTGCCCCTTGGCTATACCCCACTGTGATCTGAGACTGAAACTGTGGCTTTTGGGTGCTCAACTTCTTAGACTTAGTCTTCTCTAAATTTTTGCTGCTAGTTCAGTCTTTCTGTAACTACTCAACAAGTATTCAGTTATGTTCTAAATGGCTGCCCAAAGGTCAGGCAGCGAAAGGGAGGAAGAAGAGAAGCCACTTACAAAATGAATAATTGAAAGCTGCATGAAGGTCCAAGAGCATGTTCGATATAAACACGGCAACTATGTGTTCTTAGCTAAACCCATGTAATGGCTCCAAGATGCTTGTTAAGTTGTGCCTGTAGGAGATGGAATTGGTAGGGTACTGAAAAATCTGTAATTATAGTAGTTGCCTAAATTCTTCATTTCAGTAAACAGATATGAATTATCCATACTGCTTGGGGAATTGCCAGAGTGTTCCTCAGTTTTTTAAAAATTCAACTGATTCCTTTTGCATTTCCCTCATCTTTTTACCCATTATTGCTTTCCACCGTCAGTGCAAATGTCAACACAGTGAAACAGTCCTAGTATTATCACAAACACAGTGTTGACCTCATAGACTCTCTTAAATGCATCACACTTTGAAAATGCTGGTATGTGTGTATATTCAACCTTTTTTTGGTTATTCCTGCTCCTTTTTGTGGCTAGATGATACTAATTAGCTACTTGTAGCTTTCAGTTGCTTTGCTGTTTAGTATTTCCTCACAGAACAATGTGTAGATTTCTGATTCTATCCTTGTTGTGGCTCAGGATGCTGTTTATTGGCGGGTTTTGTGCCCAATTTTGTGGTTTGGGGTTAGGGTGAGACATACAGCTGGCTGTTTGGACTTTAACTGTCAAAATGACAAATACTGGGCATTCATCCTCAGATCCTCCTCCTTGATGTCTAGAAAGCTATAAAGAGCTCTGGGGATTTAAAAATTTATATAGATGTAGCTTTCATTCAAAGTTATGGTCTAAGAAATCTCATGATTTCTGTGATTAAAACTTA
>NW_011888887.1:5524036-5541181 GCF_000151845.1 Pteropus vampyrus | reverse complement strand
TCTAGCTGACTTCTCACTTCCCTGCAGTGACTCATGGGACTTCCCAGATGTTTTAGGTTCTGTCTGCAGTCAAGGAACCTTCAAAAGTACTGTGTTTTTAAATCATATTTTCTAACACAATGGCTTTCCATAAAATAGGATTTGGGTACATTATTATTGATATCTGAAAATGATTAATTTATGAGGACTGAGTTCTTAGAAATACAAAGAAATAAGTAAACTATGAAAGGCATGGCTTTTGTGATTATAAGCTACTAGGGAAAGAATATAAGTGTTCCCTTTAATTCTAATACAGGTACGTGATAAATGGATGAAGGTGGGACGTTTTACAGAAGGTTTCGTGAAGGGGGTGACATGACAAGGACCTTGAAGGATGAACAAGGATTTCAACAAGCAGAGACTAGAGTGAAGATGAGGCAATTCAGGTGGAGGGAGTGACATAAGTAAAGGTGGTAAAAAGTGTGGCACATGTTTGCTAATATTGAGTCTTTCAGTTTGATTGATGTGAGGACATATTGGAAGATATACATGGAAGGATAAGTTGAGCCACAAAATACAGGACCTCAAATGCCAGCCTTCATGGTGCAGATGTGATAAGTAGTGGGGAGCCTTCCAGGGTTTTTGTCAGAGGAGAGGCGTGAAGATTGGGTGCTGGGAAGATGCTCTGGCAGCAAGCAGCAAGGTGGGAGTATTGGAAGGTTTGAGGCAGGGCATCTGTAGGTGGGTGACTAACCTAAAGAGGTGATGATGTTGAGGCTTTCTCTTCAGAGTCTTGGGGTGTTGGGAGGCTGAGGCTGCCCCTTGGCTATACCCCACTGTGATCTGAGACTGAAACTGTGGCTTTTGGGTGCTCAACTTCTTAGACTTAGTCTTCTCTAAATTTTTGCTGCTAGTTCAGTCTTTCTGTAACTACTCAACAAGTATTCAGTTATGTTCTAAATGGCTGCCCAAAGGTCAGGCAGCGAAAGGGAGGAAGAAGAGAAGCCACTTACAAAATGAATAATTGAAAGCTGCATGAAGGTCCAAGAGCATGTTCGATATAAACACGGCAACTATGTGTTCTTAGCTAAACCCATGTAATGGCTCCAAGATGCTTGTTAAGTTGTGCCTGTAGGAGATGGAATTGGTAGGGTACTGAAAAATCTGTAATTATAGTAGTTGCCTAAATTCTTCATTTCAGTAAACAGATATGAATTATCCATACTGCTTGGGGAATTGCCAGAGTGTTCCTCAGTTTTTTAAAAATTCAACTGATTCCTTTTGCATTTCCCTCATCTTTTTACCCATTATTGCTTTCCACCGTCAGTGCAAATGTCAACACAGTGAAACAGTCCTAGTATTATCACAAACACAGTGTTGACCTCATAGACTCTCTTAAATGCATCACACTTTGAAAATGCTGGTATGTGTGTATATTCAACCTTTTTTTGGTTATTCCTGCTCCTTTTTGTGGCTAGATGATACTAATTAGCTACTTGTAGCTTTCAGTTGCTTTGCTGTTTAGTATTTCCTCACAGAACAATGTGTAGATTTCTGATTCTATCCTTGTTGTGGCTCAGGATGCTGTTTATTGGCGGGTTTTGTGCCCAATTTTGTGGTTTGGGGTTAGGGTGAGACATACAGCTGGCTGTTTGGACTTTAACTGTCAAAATGACAAATACTGGGCATTCATCCTCAGATCCTCCTCCTTGATGTCTAGAAAGCTATAAAGAGCTCTGGGGATTTAAAAATTTATATAGATGTAGCTTTCATTCAAAGTTATGGTCTAAGAAATCTCATGATTTCTGTGATTAAAACTTATGTTGACTAACAGAACAGGAAAATGATGATTTATAAGTTTTGTTTCACTAAAATTTATTTTTGGTTATATTAGATTATTACTGTAAAATAACATAATAGCATTATAAAGTATTGATAGTCTTGTATATTTCTGCAGTGTGGGATATGGCTGCTATGTTTCTGTTTATACGCCTCTGGGGCTAATATTTTTCATGAGAACCAGAAGGAAGTATCTATTCTCACAGTTTGACTTCTTTCATTTTCTGTTTATTAACCTTTAGACATCTTATAAATTCCCTCTCTCTCTCTCTCTTAGGTAAAAGCATACATTTAACTTTAAAGGATTTTTTTCTCTTTTTTTACACATGTGTTTGATAAAAATGTAACACATAGTTACATCTGTGTAAACAAATGACGTGGCATTCAAAAGCATTGGAAACCTTGGAAAAAGAAAACAAAAATAATTGTAAAGTGTGGTGGCTGTCTTGTTCCTAGTATTTCTAATTAAGATTTCTGGGTCAATGATCCCCTTTCTCATTTACGGTGAAATCAATGAACTGTATACCTTCTCAACTCTTTAAAAATTAAAAAAAACCAAAACATTAAAATGCTTAAATTGAAAAATTAAAAACATGTTTATATTGGAAAGTCTGGAAAACACTACAGAGTATAACAAGAAAATAAAAATCATCCTAGGTTGCCTGGGATGTGTGTGTACATGTTGACTGTAAAGGGGAAGTAGGAAACTTCCTGGGGTGATAGAAATGTCATTTTTTTTATTGAGCTGTTGGTTGCAAAGGTTTATTTGTCAGAACTCTTCAAACTGTATCCTTAAGATCTATACATATATAAATTATACTGCAGTGCAAAAAAAATTATCCTACAGTCTTAATACCTAGGAACAACCATGGTTAACATTTTGTATTTTTCTTTCTAATCTAGTATGTTTTTTAAAAATGGAGATGTTATGTGTAGAGTACTGTAGCCTACTTTTAAAAAATTAAGTTGTAACTTGAGCATTTCCAAATGTCATTAAATATGCTTTAAATATAATATTTAATAGCCACATTATATCCATTATCCAAATGTACTACAGTTTTATATAATCAGTTCCCTATTGTTGGATATTTAGGTTGTTACAATTCTTAACTTTTGTAAATAAGACAAACTTAATGGCGCAAAACTTCTTCCTCGGCTCTGGACATTTTGTATATGTATCAGTTTTCTCTATTGGATTCAGTTCAGTTTAATTTAAGAACCTACGATTGAGGGATTGAGGCCTCTCTTGACATTCAAAGCTGTGCGCTATTCCACTTATGCCCCTAAAGGAGCCTACTGTCATGTTGGCTAGATAAAATAAATTTGAAATGAAAATAGTAATACAAGCCATTATAGCATGTGAATAATCTGTGTCTCAGACCTGCAAATTTTGGCAAAATAAGCTTATATTGATGTAAAGGAGGAAATAATATTATAATAGTTACCATTTATTGAGACTTCTTATGTGGCAGGCACTGCGCTAAGATATTTACACTTGTTATTTCACAATGGCTCTGTGAGGTAGATAACATTTAAAAAATCAAACACTACAGAAGTAGATGTATCAGTTAGGGTTCCCCTAGGGAAACAGAACCAGTAGGAGATCAATGCATACATACATATATGTGTGTGTATATACATATATTTCTTATATATGTATACATATATATGTATATAATATATGTATATAATATGTATATGTATATAATACATATACATATATATGTATACATATATTTTTTTTTAAAAGAGATTTATTGCAAGGAATTACATTATTTTGGAGGCTGGCTAGGTCAATATTAAATCCACAGGGTGAGCTGTCAGAAAGGGTGGACTGGATGTCTTTGATGTAGCTGAATTGATGTCCACAGGCAGAGTTTCTTCTTGTAGGAATCCTCAGTTCTGCTCTTATGGGTTTGCAACTGATTGAATCAGACACACCTGGATTACTTAGGATAATCTATCTTTCTTAAAGTAAACTGATTATAGAGTTTAATCAAGTATACAAAATACTTCTACAGCAACAGATTAGCGTTTGAGTAACTGAAGACTATAGCCTAGCCACATTCTCATAAAACTGACCATCAGACAGAATAGTTTAATGAATCCTCATGTATCCTTCCCCCTGCAGTAACCATAAACTAGTTTGCCTTGTTCATACCTTCATTCACGTTTCCCCTTCTGATTTTATTTTGAAGCAAATCCCGGTCATCATATCATTTCATTTATAGATGTTTCAGTAGGTATTTATCTCCACCCTGGTGCTGTCCAACATAATTTCCTGCAATGACAGAAATATTCTATATCTGTGGCCACTAGCTACAAAAAGCTATTGACCACTGGAATGTGGCTAGTGGGCTGAGGATCTAAAATTTACTTTTACTTAATTGTAATTAATTTAAATAGCTATATGTGGCTGTGGTATTGGAGAGCACAGCTTTAGAAGATAAGAGCTCTGTATTAGAAAACATAAACACAATCCTAGTGTGCCAAAAGTCTAATTGTAATTCCTTAATATTATCAAATATCCTTTGATATGAACATTTCCAGTTATTTAATAAGTATGATAAATTACAGATAAGAGCTGCACATTGTAATTTGTAGTTATGCCTGGTTTCAAAACTATAGGTTCTCTCTGATGAGCTATTTATTTATTTAAAATACTGGATTATTTGTCCTTGCTAGATAATATGTCCTACTCATTTTATAGATGAGCGCCTAACCTTTCCTGAGACAATGGTGGTAGTGATGGCACTGACAACATAGCTAAACATGAGCACTTGCTCTGTGCCAGGCACTTTAAGTACTTTACGGATATCAACTCATTTCATCTTCACAACGTGGATGTCATTATTATTGCACTAGACTGGTCAAGTGACTTCTGTGTTAAAAAGCTAGTAAGTATCAGAATTAAGATTCAACCCAGGCAGTCTGGTTCCAGAGTCTGGATTCTTAACCACTATGCTGCATGGTCTCCATACTGTATTTCTTCTTAAACACAGGAGATGAGAAATTCATTTTGGCTGCCTCTTAGCAACCTGGACATGTTTGAAATTATGGACCTAACTTTACTAACTGATTTCCTAGGGCTCTTGGGAGAATGGAATCAATTAGTGCTTGAAAGCACTTGAGAACCCTTAATGTTAAAGACTGTTATGGGAAGTGTTTACTTGTCTGTAAAGTCAACTGCCTACTATTCCCAGATTCTTATTTGTGCCTTGTATGTCTGTTGCTTTAAAATGGAATCTGTTTCCACAGGCCACATTCTGAATATGACACTTTTATTTTAAGTCACTTGAACATTATAGAAATCTAAGAAAGCTGTTTAGAAACTACTCTGTCCAAAGTACCTTGTGCAATTTCTAGATTATTTTTCTCTTTTGAGTTAGTAGGGATTTGTTTGTGATGACAAAATGGACTGCTGAAATGCGCTCTTGGAAGTGAATGCCTCTGAAGTATAGCAACTTACTGCAAAACCTGAGGGCATGTGTCCACTGGAATTTTTCTACTGTGTATCCCTGTCTGCTAACTGGAAGCACGCAAGCTAATCCCCTCAAGTCTCAGTGGCTGCTTTCCCCTCAAAACCACCCCTTCAGATGTCACTTCCTCACTTCTTCAGCTCAGGTGGTCGTGGAGCTGTCTGCTCCCAGCTCAATACACCAAGGAACAGTAGACAGCTCCAACACTAATTCCTTTTACTTGTATTAGATTAAACTGGTACCTAAAACAGCACATGGGGAAATTGGCCTGGCTGATCTGGAAAATGTGCCTGGCTGTATTGCACCTACATAAAATCCACTGCCAGCCCACCCACTCAGGAAAGCCTGGCATCTCAAACCCACCCACTGGATTGGGCACAGTTTCTATAAACACATGGTAGTAAATGTGTTAGAAAAGTTATCAGAAAAGACCAGTGATAAGGTAAAGTGTATTTTACATGTCTATAATTCAATAGAAAGAGAGAAGGAGAAAAGGGAAGAGGAACAAAGGAAGAGAAGGAAAGGAAATTGATGAGCTAACTAGGACAGCATATATTGTATCCTATAAGCACGGTTAGATTATTGCACATTCTGTGTAGTGTTTCTCTTTGTTGCCCAGTATCTTTAATGAAAAAGTCTTTAATGAAAAGGGTTACTTTAATTCTCTTTTTTAAAAAATTTAAAACAATTTTTAGGTGTCTCCCAAAAATGTACTCTCTGACAGTTTAACAGTTTCTAATTGCAGATAATTTTGCATAGTGTTTCATGAATTATTTTGGTTCTTCCTATAGTATGAAATAGTTTGTATTTGGCTTTAAGTATAGATATTTGAAGGACTTTGCCCATTTTTAATTTACATACATATTATCTTCATGTAACCTAAGATGGCATACAGAATTTTAGATTATTGCACAAAAATATATTTCAGGTCTTTTTTTTTTTTTTTTTAGATACAGCACTCTGTAGTATCCTGCTTTTCAGGGCATGTAGTTAAAGATGACCAATATATCTTTCAACATTTAAATTTACTTTCAGATTGTTGGATGTGAACCATCAACAAAAATATAATAGTTTATCTGCCTTGTTCACTTGTGAGGTTATGGAATATGTATTAGGGAATCCTATTATTATGATATTTCAGTTGACAGCTAAAGTATCTGATACTTTAAGGCTATATTTGATGACATTTGCTATTAAAATAATTTTCTGGACCAACAGTGCTAAATTCATGAATGTGTGCTTGTGTGTGTTTTTGTGAACTTACTCCTTAAAGAATTGGTTGTGAGGGAGGTAGACAATATTTCTGTCAGTTTTAGGTTGGAAGGTTAATGCATTATAATAGAACACAATAAATTTTATGTGAGATTTTTGGATTCGTTCAACAAATTCAACTAAAATTTATTGAGGACCTCCTGTGCCAGACTCAGGGGACAGGGCAGTGAACTAAAACAAAGTCCCTGTTCTCATGGATCTTACGTTTTGATGGGAGGAGACCGACCACCTAAACAGTGAAAAGTTAAATTTACAATAAATGTTAAAGGAAATAAAGTAGGATGAAGGGGACAAGAGTTAGGATGTGGAGAGAATTGCTATTTTAGAGCAGTGTTTGAGAAGGCCTTTCTGATGAGGTAACATTCGAACAGAAACCTAAATAAAGCAAGGAAGCAAACCCTGTGGCTATTTGATGGAGAGAAGGAAAGTTCCCTGCAGAGTGAACAGTAGATACCAAGGCTCTCAGGCATGTGTAAATGGATACTTATTTATGAACAATATTTAAGATTTTGTTAGGGCTTAGTAAATATTTTGAGCTTGCTGTCTAAATTGGATCTTTATCCAGGGAGCAAAGATAAGAGCAAGATACACATCATTTTAAGTGGATCATTTGTATACAAAATTTACATCACAAAATAAAATTGGCAGAAATACACATGTTGTTACAGCAGAGCTAGTGAAGGTAAAAATAAAACTTGAATATGCTGTTACACAGTAATTTAAAAATTGATGTTATATTCAGAGCAAAGATTTGTTTTTATTACTATTTAATCTTTATGTGGGAACAAGAAAATCTTTTGTTATTAAAAAAAGCCATCGAAGACTTTCCAGTTAGGCATTCTTATGGGGTTGAATTGTGGACCTCAAAAACATGTTGAGGTCCTAACCCCCATTATCTGTGAATGTGACCTTATTTGCAGATGATGTAGTTAAGATGAGGTCATTAGAGTGGGCCCTAACCTAATATGACTGTGTCCTTATAAAAAGAAGGCAATTTGGATGTAGGGAGATATGAACAGAGGGAAGACGGTGTGAAGACAAGAGAACACCACCTACAAGCCAAGGGGAGCCTGAGGCCACCAGAAGCCAGGAGGGTGGGAGGCAGGACCAGATTCTCCCTCACAGCCCTCAGAAGGAACCAACCCAGCCAACACCTTGATCTCAGACTTCTAGCCTCCAGAACTGTGAGACAAGAAGTTTCTGTTGTTTAAGCCACTCGATTTGTGGTACTTTGTTATGGCAACTCTAGGAACCGAATACAGGAATTAAGGAATGTTTTGTTTTCTTCTAAATCTATCAGAAGAGAAAAGAGAAGACAAACCTTAAAGTATTTTTTGCAGTGAAATAAGCCAGACAGAAAAAGTTGAAAACCACATGGTATCACTTATATGTGGGATATAAACCTAAAAGCAACAAATGAACAAGACAAACAAGCAGAGACTCATGGACATGGATGATAGACTAGTGCTTACCAGAGGGTAGCAGAGGTGGGAGGTGGAGGGAGGTAGATGGGGTAAAAGGGATCAAATATGGTGACATTAAAGAATTTTTTATAAAAGCACATAAAAAATACTTTCTGCATTTTGGCAATCTGGCAATTAGGCATAGAGTAGGATAAATACAAACACCCACGAAACCCACTTGATCACAGCTGTGCACACTGAGCATCTCCTTACGTTCGATGGATATTTCATATTTAGTTGTCGTTTTCGGCAACATGGCAGCCACATAAAACATGTAACGATTGAAGAATCCCTGATGGGAGTGTAATGCATTTTTGTTATGTATTTTTCATTTTCTGCTTGTTAGTGCTTTACAGGGCTACTGCTCTGATATAACTATATAGTGGGAAAGTGGACTGGTTAAGTTTCCTTCTCACTGAGGAGTTAAAACAAGGATGTGATTGTGCTTCTGAAGAAGCTAGTTGACTCATGCTTTTTGGAGGGAGGGGAAGTGGTGAGTTGAGGAATTTTTACAAACAAAACATGAAGATGCACTGTCATTATTTTATACTGTGAATAAAGGCCCAAGGGTGGAGGTCGGGGTCATTGTTGAGGAGGTGTCTGCCTGGAGTGCAGTCAGGCAGCTTTATAATGATGGGATTGTCGAAATCTGGTTGTGCTTTTGTGTGACAAGATGTGTAGTCAGGAACATGGGCTCTGAATAACATGGCTTATGTTTGAATCTGAGCTTCATGTCTTATTGGCTGTGTGACCTTGAGTAGGTCACTTAGCCTCTCTGTGTCTCAGTTTGTCCTCCTCTGAAAAATAGAATAACAGTAGTTCCAGCCTCAAATGGTTGTTGTGGGAATGAAATGAGATGATCCCTGTAAAGTACTTTAGAACAGACTAATCTGCTTTAAGTGCTCAGTCATTTATGGCCATTATTAGTAGGAGGAGGAGTAATCATAGAAAGTCAAGTTAGGAGGGAAAGTGTACGACAGAAAGACAGGACAGATGAACCAGATCTTTAGGAGAAGGGTAGTGGCTCAGCTTCACTGGCCAAACGGTGCCTGCAGCCAGCTCCTGGTGGCTTTTCAGGAGCAGGGCCTTCGACACTGAGTACTAGAGAACTTAGTTGGCTCTACGTCCAATTTGGAAGGAGCAGGATTTGTAAACATTTTCCTTGACTCGTCCAGGTTTTTGGAGCTGGCTTTAGTTTTTGTGGAAGGGAAGAGGGGGATGGGTCGTGGGGCACAGTCAGGCCCCACAGGGGCATCCTGACCTAAGTAGGCCTATTGCCGTAGTAACAGAGAGCATGGAAGACACTCTTACGATGAAGTAGCATGTGCCAGCCGAACGCAGTGCAAAATCTTGTCATTTAACTCTCAAAGCAGTCCTGTGAGGCAGTGTTTATTAAATAAGTTGTGTTTTTAAAAATGGGAAACTTTGAGCTTTGGGAGCATCATACCAATTTCTCCCCTTCTCAGCACATTTTTATTTTTTTTTTGAGAGGTGGTAACGTGACAACCTGGATTTAGGGCCCCAACACTGTTGGTGTTATTGGAGGACTATAACAAGAAGAAGGTGATGGCGAGTCTTCTCTATCATCTGTCCAAGTTGTATGTTTTCCCAATTTATAGCCTCAAACGGCAACTTGCAAACATTGAGGATATTTAAAGAATTTGTTACATTCTCAGAAGGCAGTTCTAGAGGAAGCACTAAACTATTTGGACATATGTCTACGCTGTTGGCAGAACAGCATAACCATGAGAATGTCGAGGTGGGCCAGCAGCATTCGTTTCAAGATGTTCACCCTGGCGCACTTGTAAAATTATTCATTGTTTGACCTCTGGAGCACGGAGCTCATCACTGATGTCTGGATAGATCCCGTCCCCTTCTGTCTGCAGTGACACCTGTCATCCTTTCCTATCCCCCTCTTTTATTGCTTTCTCACTGATGGTCGCTCTTTCCTTCGATGTGAGCAGGCTCAGGTCACTTACATCTTTATTGAACTTGTACCAGTCACCACCCTATTTCCTGACTTCTCTTCATAGACAGATTTCTTAAATTAGTGTCCAGAGAGGGTGGTAAAGAGCCACGTGAGAGAGGTGTCAGGAAAGCCACAGGATAGGTCATGGTCAGATGTTGTAGCAGTGGTTCCCAAAGTGTGATCTCTGGACCTACAGCATCAGCATCACCTGGGAACTTGTTTAAAAATACAGATTCTTGAGTCCACCCCAGACCAAATGCATCAGTAACTCGGGGTGGGAGTGGGGAGCCGTCATTTGTTTTAACAAGGTCACCAGTTGTGATGCAGTCTAAAGTTTGAGAACCACTGTGTTACAGAAAGGTGGAGTTAAATAAAGGCCAGAAATCCCCTTTGGAGTTCCTGATTGGGCAGGTCTTTGTTTTATTCCTTTGCTCCCTCAGTCCTGTGCAGTCCTGCTCTGGCCCCAGCACTTAGCTGAAAGTGCTCTAAGTTGGCAGGACCTCCCTTCCAACTCTTCTCGTGCTGCCGTGAGCACTGACACGTGGGAAGAGCCCTGGGCCCCTAGTCGAGAGTTCTGGGTTCTGTTCCATCCTCTTCCTCTTAACCAGCTGGGCAACCCGGTATATAAGAGTGAGATTTGTTCATCATAAAAGGCCCTTTTCCATTAGATCTAAGGATTTCTATTTTTTTTATAAACGTGTATTTAAAATTTTTTAATTCATAAATTTATTTAAATATGTTTCCTACTCCATTGATGGCTGCTCAGATTTAACATAGTATCTGTGGTTCCCAAAACTTTGCCTACCTAATATATATTTTAGTTTCATAATAATGAGCCAGTTTATTAATGGGGACTCCGCTGTCAGGCATTGACTGACCTTGACAAGGAGCCTGACACCTTCATTTTAAATCTGTCAATGGGGAGATAGCCAGCCCTGATGCAGAACTTGTATTTATGGTTGCTGATTAGAATCTCATCCTTTGACCAAGGAACACAGCTGTGTTTGAGATGCTTCTTTTCTGTTATTTCTCTTTTCACTAGTGTCTAATCCCAGTTACCAGGCTTGTTGATTTTTCCCTTCAGCATCTCTTACATCTGTTTCCCCCTTCCCATTCACCTTCCCCCTCCCTCCCACTTACTTCTATGCAGTAAGTGGTTTCTGAGTGCCTACTGCATGCTAAGTAATGCACCGATGGATCTGGAGGTAAACTGTGAGCACAGCAGGAGAGAGGGCATGGTTGCTTGGCATTCTGGAGCAGGGGTGGGTAAACCTTTTTCTGTAAAGGATCAAGTGGGAAATATTTTAGGCTTTGTGGGTCATAAGGCCTCTGTCACAGCTTTTGGACTCTGGCTTAAACGATATGTAAAACAATAGTGTGCCTTTGTTCCCATGAAGGCTCAGGTGGCAGGCCAGATTTGGCACATGTACTGTAGTTGGCCGACACCGTGGTAAAGAGTGAGGCAGACCATTAACATATACAATGAAAAAGTGTATGTGTATAATAAGTTGTGACACATGTTATGAAGAAAATAAAGCAGCGTGAAGGGAGTGAGGAGGGCTGGGTGTGAGTGTGTTCTTTTTTACATAGGCTGGTAGAAGAAGCCCCTGAATCTGAAGAAACTGGGGAAAAACAATCACAGGACAGGTGGTGGAAGAACCTTCCAGGTGGAGGGAACACACGTGTAGTGCCCCTGGCATGGCCATGTGTGAGGCTCATTCTAGGAACGGTGGGGTGAGCCAGGATGAGAGTGGGCAGGGATTCTGAGGCAGCTGTCAAGGGAAGGGCTGGTAGGGGGTTACCAGCAGACATGGGAGGAAGGGCTTTCCAGAGAGAACAGATAGCCTGCATGAGGGTCTGGAGATGTGAGTGGGGGCGATCTGGTTGGAGAAAGGAAGAGGTTTGTTCTGACCAGAGAACATGTTAGACAGCTCATGGGGGAGAGAGAAGAGCTGCGGTTGGTAAAGTAGGCTTTGAATGTCATGCCAAAGAGTTTCTACTTTATTCAGAGTTTTGGGGCAGAATTTAAGGGAGAGGAACACTGCTTGTGTTTTAGAAAAGGTGACAGGTAGTTGTGTGGAGGATGATAGGCGGGGAATGTGGGTGGGAGGAAGGATAAGCACCTGGCCTGGGATTGAGGTGATGGAGGTGAGGTGATGGATTCAGGAGACACCATGTACTCAGCCAAGTGGATCCTCTTCTGTCTTTTAAGCGCTGTCTTGCTGTACTTGCACCTTTGTTCCTGCTCCTGACCTTCATTTGCAAAGAATGGCCCAAGATTTCCTTCTGCGAGAAGCCTGCCCTAATCACTTCAGTTAGAAGAGTCTGCTTTTTTCTCCCAGTTCTCAGAGCACCTTCTTCCCGTTACTTCTCTTACCCTATGGGTCAGATAGCTTTCTTAGGTATTTTAACATTCTCCAGGCAAAGGATGTCTTATTGATATTGAGTCTTAGTATACAGTGTAGTGGGGAATATGAACTCAGGAGTCATGCCATCCCTCCACTTACCGTGTGACCTTGGGTAAATGAAGGTTTCTCTAAGCCTACATTTCCTTATCCGTGAAAGGAGATAGTATTACCAGCCCCACAGGACTCTTGTGATAACTGACTGACTGCATGGAAGCCCTTAAAGCCTGTACATTTTAGGCATTCAATAAATGTTACCAATTATTAGTAGCATTAATGTCATATTACAGGAATGCTTAACACAGTACCTGATATATAGTAAATGCTAAAAAATATTGGTTGACAGAGTATATTATAGATAGTTTATAGTCAGTGGATACAGACCAGCCCAAGTAGTGGCAAAGCTTATAACACATGGGTTTGGCCTCTGTAAAGATCAGTTTATGAGATCTCAGAGATACTTAAATATAGCTGATAAAATTTCATTTGTATGTGAGTGAAAAAATCTCAGTATACATGCAGTATTAATGATCACATACTCTTGAATCTTACAAACTCTGCACCTGACAGGTTTGACATATGATTATTTAGAGATATTAATTAACAATGCATATTACTTCTAGGCCAAGAGAGCTAGCCTCTTTGTTTGGGTTCTCAGTGGCTGATGGGATAACTACAGGTAGATATTACTTATTGTTTTGCATTGTTCAGAAGAGAGGAGCAAGGTATGTGAACAGACTCTAATGAAAAGACACTTTTTTTGCTTCGGAGAAATCAGAAATTCTAGACATAGCCTTGAAAAAGTCGAAAGTCATGTAATTGACCTGACATACCTCTAGGTTATTTGTCAACTGTAAAAGCTACCACCTGCTCATTATTCTTGCAACTAAAAGTCTTTTTCTTTCTAACTTTCTGGCCTTTGTTAATGAGAGGTTGCCCTCCTGTTGTCTCAGTGGCACAACCTTTGGACCTTCTGGTCATCTCCTTTCTGTACTGTTGCCTCCCCCACCTTGCCTAGCTTTCTGGTCTCGAATTTTGGACCAACTCAAGTGGTAAGCCCTAATCATAGGGCCCCATTTAACCACATGAGGGGACCAGGAAGTGCTGTCCTACTGTTGGGGATATTTGGTGAGCTACTCTAAACAGAGTCACATCATTTGGAAGATGTTTGTCTGCATTTTCCAGACCATACAATCTCAATTCCCTAGGTAATTGATAGCCACATCCTTCAGTTTGTGTTTTGGTTACTTAGCATCTTAGTACATTACTATTGTTGAGGAAATTCTAATCAAAACTCTACTTTTGCTAGGATTATGCAGAGATTTCCAGTATCCCACCCCCATCCATTTTTGGTCCTAAAGTTAATGTAAAACATGTGGTCTCTGGATTTTCCCAAGCTTTTTGAACTACCAGTGTTTTTCTGCTTTCTAATTCCCCACTGTGTCTTCACTCAGGTTTTCCTCTTACCTCTAAGGCCCTTCCTTTTTCTTTTCATTATCCAAATCCTTCTCATTTAATAAGTCTCATTACCTTCAGGGAGCGTCTCCTTCCTTAGTATATAGGGAATCAGGAAACACAATTTTGAGGACATTTAAGGGTGATACCTAATGGGTTAAAAAAGACTGGGCAGGGTACTGTTTCTAAACAAAGGATCAGTGGAAGAAAGCCCAATGTGGCCGGGCCCTATGCGATTGAGGCGAGAGAAACACCAGCTGTAACTGATCAGAGCAAGATTATGGAAGGAGGACTTGGAGAGAGTTTGGTTTTTGTCTTTATAACATTGGGACTCCATTGAAAAACTTGAAACAAGAAGGTGTCAAGGTCAAGTTTACACCTTAAAATACTCACCCTGGATGCTATGCCCAATGAAAAGTCGGATGCAAGCCAGGCAGAAAAAGTTGAAAATCACATGCTATCACTTATATGTGGGATATAAACCTAAAAGCAGCAGATGAGCAGGACAATCAAACAGAGACTCATGGACATGGACTATAGGCTAGTGGTTACCAGAGGACTATAGATTAGTGGTTACTAGTGGGGTGGGGGAGAAGGGGGGAAGTAGATGGGATAAAGGGGGTCAAATATAAGGGGATAGGGGGAGGGCGAAGTGGGTAAAGGGGATCAAATATATGGTAGCTGAAGGAAACTGGACTTTGGGTGGTAAACACAATAGAATATACAGATGTCAAATGAAAATAATTGTATTAAGCAATGGTACCCCAATAAACTTAATTAAATAAATATTTAATTAAATATTTTTTTAAAAAAAGTCGGATGCAGTAGTCTAGGTGGCTTGGACTGGGTAGAAGTGGTGGAGATGCAGAACCATGGACAGATTCATGTCTGGAAGTCTTATCCCAATCATCTCAATGTCTGGCTGGTTGGGTAAAATGAACCATCTAGAAAAAGCCAATTTGTGGGCCTGGGTTAATGGAGTTGAATATCTAGAAACATCCATTCTATTTGCATGATTTTCCTTATATTCCTCATTTGCTTTGATTTTATGAATCTGGTGAAAAATAATACAAGATTTCAAAAAAAAAAAGATAGTGGTAAGTGATATTTTTAGCCTATAAATCTATTTTAAATTGACTTTTTCCTATTAAAAGATAGTAGATTAATTCTTCCTCCCATGAGACTGAGAAGATTTCTGAAGGCTCAAAAAAGAGGGTCCTTAACACTGAGTCGCTCTGTGAGTTTGGTGCTTGGGTGGATTCAGATTCTAGTGAGGATGCCTTTGGGTTTTTGCCTTCCAGGGATGGAGATTGCTCTCTGCCCTCATGCTTGCTGTTCAGAGCCTTGGCTGCGTCCAAGCAAGGCCTCTTGTGCCCAATCAATGCAAGCCCTTTTGGCTTCTGTGCTCTGAATGCTTCTTCTTGTGCTACATTAACTTAATGAAATTAAAAAATAACTTTCACGGTGAGATTTATCCCATTCTAGACCAGGGTTTGGTAATATATTTCCTAAAGTTGTTTTCACAAATGTTTTTTGCAGTTCTTTTCTCTAGCAAAGTGTAATATTTGGCTTTGTCCAGTGGGGTGTCTATGAAATACCCATAACCCTCATCTTTTACTTTTCGTTTTCTTAAACTTAATATTAATCCTGCATTGCAGTCTTTGAGGTGACCTGAAGTGGTGCTGAGCAAGCTGTTTCTGTGTATTTACAGAGGAAACTGATGGTAACAGCATTGAGTGTGAACATAGAAAGATTCAATGTGATATTCCTCCCATCTAATCAGAGGCTTTGGCAGGCAGCCAGGTTGCCAAAAAAGCATTTTTGCAAAAGGAGAGCTGGTGACATGTGTCCTGAAGAAAGGTGGCATTGGGTGCGCTATCAGTATGTAGCAGTCAGAGAGTGAGAGACAGAGAGAGAGGCAGAGACAGAGAGACAGCCTCTCTCATACAGATGTATAAGGGGAAGACAGTGAGGGAAAAGCAAGGAGCATCAGAGGGAGTTGAGCAGTTTGGGGAAGACACGTTTTCATGGCCAAACTCTCCATTTCTGATGCAAACATAGCATCCTGGATTGTCTCTGCTTTGTCTGTGTGTTTGTTTAATATTCATCAACACCCTGTCTCCTGGGGCTTGGTGTCACAACCATTATCCTTCCATTTGCGGCTGGCTGCAGCTTCCCGTGGAGACCAGTGGTGCCTCTCCTTAATTGGCTGGCAGGGTCAGCAGTATTGACATGCACATTCCTGCCATTTTCCCTTCCTCCCTCCTTGACATCTTCCCCCTTCCCAATATATTTCCTAGAGTGGAGGGGCAGCAGAACAAGGAGGAATTAGAGGGTTTTGCCTAAGAAACGACACCTGCTCAGGATTGCAGCTCCTTAGCCAGAGGCTTGTTCTCAAACTGATGTTTTCTAAGCCCTTTGAGAGGGCACCTCCATTTTAAACTAATGGAGGAAAAAACCGCCTTGCATTTATGGAGCTATTGGTCAGCAAAGTGGCTACTCATGATTTCAGTTTTCTTAGCATTTACAGGCAATGAGGATTGTATACTAGTGAGAGAAACCACAAGTTACGAATTAAACTTAAATGTCAGTACCCACCATCTCCCTGTTCTCCTGACACTGCATGCTGTGTGTTCCTTAATAAGAAATACTTGCTGTGATTCTAATGCCTGGCTGCCCGTGGTGATCCCCTGGATAGCATAGGGTGGGAAGTGAGAGATCAGCATTTTGAATAAGCAGCCCAGGTGGTTCTTTACAGGAGCAGGCACCCCTTATATCCTGCATTGGCTTAGTAGCTCCCCAGCTGAGTCTCTGAAGAACTTTTCTCTAAATCTTGGACACTAATCTGTTGAGGGCTAGGTTTGTGTTGCTTTCAAAACAGTCAAGGAAGAAAGCCTTTTACTATTTGTAAATAGCTACAAAGTATATAAACAAAACTATAAAAATAACAATGAGCTTTTAGGAAAATATGATACATTTTTAAAAAGCTGTAGTTCCACCATATCTGTGTATATTTTCTACTCCTAATTTTAACTGTACCGTTCTCAGAATAACAGAGGTTACCATCAGTGAGGCCTAAAATATAACCTGGGGTGTCAGATATTAGACTTAGGAGAGAAAGAATGCACAAAGGAAGAGAGAAAAAGCAAAAGCAAAACAGTGTTGGTAAAAGGAAAGTGAGCCTCTACTGGGGAGCGGGAGTGTCTCCAGAGAAGGCCTGGCGTACCTTTCGGTAGCATCAGTGCCACACATTTCTTTTAGCCCTGAGTTTTATTACAGTATTT
>NW_011888887.1:5494606-5523986 GCF_000151845.1 Pteropus vampyrus | reverse complement strand
CAGAACAAGGAGGAATTAGAGGGTTTTGCCTAAGAAACGACACCTGCTCAGGATTGCAGCTCCTTAGCCAGAGGCTTGTTCTCAAACTGATGTTTTCTAAGCCCTTTGAGAGGGCACCTCCATTTTAAACTAATGGAGGAAAAAACCGCCTTGCATTTATGGAGCTATTGGTCAGCAAAGTGGCTACTCATGATTTCAGTTTTCTTAGCATTTACAGGCAATGAGGATTGTATACTAGTGAGAGAAACCACAAGTTACGAATTACACTTAAATGTCAGTACCCACCATCTCCCTGTTCTCCTGACACTGCATGCTGTGTGTTCCTTAATAAGAAATACTTGCTGTGATTCTAATGCCTGGCTGCCCGTGGTGATCCCCTGGATAGCATAGGGTGGGAAGTGAGAGATCAGCATTTTGAATAAGCAGCCCAGGTGGTTCTTTACAGGAGCAGGCACCCCTTATATCCTGCATTGGCTTAGTAGCTCCCCAGCTGAGTCTCTGAAGAACTTTTCTCTAAATCTTGGACACTAATCTGTTGAGGGCTAGGTTTGTGTTGCTTTCAAAACAGTCAAGGAAGAAAGCCTTTTACTATTTGTAAATAGCTACAAAGTATATAAACAAAACTATAAAAATAACAATGAGCTTTTAGGAAAATATGATACATTTTTAAAAAGCTGTAGTTCCACCATATCTGTGTATATTTTCTACTCCTAATTTTAACTGTACCGTTCTCAGAATAACAGAGGTTACCATCAGTGAGGCCTAAAATATAACCTGTCAGATATTAGACTTAGGAGAGAAAGAATGCACAAAGGAAGAGAGAAAAAGCAAAAGCAAAACAGTGTTGGTAAAAGGAAAGTGAGCCTCTACTGGGGAGCGGGAGTGTCTCCAGAGAAGGCCTGGCGTACCTTTCGGTAGCATCAGTGCCACACATTTCTTTTAGCCCTGAGTTTTATTACAGTATTTTAAAAATAAAAAAAAAATGATAAGCAATTATTTTATGACAGACCTTTCACACTCTGAAATGGGTAGTGACAAAGATAAAAGAGGAGTCAAGGTCCCGGGTGGTCCCCAAGGCCAGATAATTACTCCAAAAGACAGGTGGTATTATCCCACCTAAGGCTGTGATTCAGCAAGAATGGATAAAGAGTAGAATAAGACAAGCTGGCAAGATAGTTTGTAATAGAGAACTAAAAACAAAAAGACTGTTTTACCTTCTCCCTATCCTTAAGATTTTGGAATTGGAACTTTAGAGGCTGGACTCCTGGTATTGTACCTACCTCTGTGAGAAGAGAGGTGGAGGTCACGAATGCCCTTTGCTTTCCTTGCTGTCCCACAGGCCGGATCTCGTAGGTTCTTTCAGTTTCCATTCCCAGCTCACCTATTGTGAGGGGGAGCTGCTTGGTAGCAGTCTGTTTCCTTAATAAGAAATGCTTGCTGTGATTCTAATGCCTGGCTGCCCATGGTGATCCCCTGGACAGCACAGGGTGGGAAGTGAGAGATCAATGTTTTGAATAAGCAGCCCAGGTGGTTCTTTACATGCATGCACCCAGGAGCGGGCACCCCTTATATCCTGCATTGGCTTAGTAGCTCCCCAGCTGCCATCACCCTTGTTGGTTGGGAGACTCGTGGGTGTCGGCTCAGGGGGACTGAGGCTTCTTGCCTCCTAACTCTACTGGCTGCACTTGTCAAGATCTGCTGGCCTAGTGCCAGAGTGGAGGCTCACAACTTTGCTCTGACACAGACTCACTGGGGTGCAGTAGCGGTACCTGGAGGGCCCCACTGTGGCCGCCCTCGCCTGCTGCTCTCAGCTGCTCTGGCCCTAGACACCCAGTATTTCAGAGGGAAGCAGGACATGCCAGCCCTCTGAAACCCTGGGGAACCCTCACTTCTCCAGTTTTAGGGGATCCCCAAGGGCGTGTGCCCACTGCTCATTATAAACAAGGAAACCAGGAAGCAGAATTTAACCACCAGTTTGGGGCCATTTGTCCGGCATAGGTCAACACTTCTCCATTGGTTTATGTGGAAAACCAGATCTGAGTAGTTACAAGTAGGGATGGAGTGTTAGTAATGTTTTTGAATGTCAGTGGGGTACCAGTTTGGAACCTGGTTGTTGGCATGCTTCGATCTTCGCAACAAGCTGTGAGGAAGGTGGAGTTTTTCCTTGTAGAAGCAGCTTGGCACAGATTGTAAAGGAGCTTTGCAAATTCACACGAGTATTAGGTAGTGGGAACTGCGATTTGGGCTTTGGTTTGCTTGACACAGAGTTGGTGGCTTTCTTACCATGTTGGTGAAAGGATTTGCAAGAATAGAAAGGTAGCTCCTTAGCATGTCGAAAAATAACTTCCCTTCTGTAGAACAGCCTGATGTAAACAAGATGCACAAGATCAGAAAATCAAACCAGTACAGAAGTTTGTAAAACGAAGAGTGAAAGCCTCACTCTGTCTACAGTCCAACCTGCTAACTGCTTTCTTTGAAGGTAATCACTATTTCATTTCTTCCAACTCTATATAAATGTTAACTTATATTGATACAGAGATCCAAAAATATTATCCTTTTTAAAAATTTGTACCAAGAGAGTATACTCTGTACCTTAGAGGCAGGACAGCACAGATGCAAGTGTGGGCCTGGGTTCAAATGTGATGGTCTCTTCTTATCATGTATAAGGCATTGGGGTAGTTACTCTCTGCCTCAGTTTCCTCTTCTGTAACATAGGTCATTCTAATTGAATCTGATAATGTTAAGAATATGGAATAATGCCTGGTGCATGGTAAATGCGGAATGAATGTAAACTGTTACTCTGAATCTTGCTGGTTTTTTTTTTTGTAAACTTAAAAATAGACCTACATCTTCTATTTTTTTCCCCTAAAAAAATAAATGAATTTAGCACATTATCAAAATGTGCCCTTATTGTTATCTTCCAGTGCTGCAGGGCCTGGTTAGTGCAAAACATGGCTGTGGTTGTGCGCTGACTAGCTTTTCGGATAGGAATGAGACTATGTGGTGCTTTGCGAGTTTAAAGAGATCTTCTAGGTATGTTATATTTGATCTTCTAAGCCAGCCTATGATGTGGTTTGGACAGGTAGTATTAACGCTTTTTGCAAATGAGGAAACCAAGTTTTGATAGGATTCAGCAGACTTGCTGTAGGTCACATAGCCTTGTCTAGAGCTGTTACGGTGCCCAGCACTCTGTCTCCCTTTGATACTGCAAATAACTCCGTGGGCCATCTGCGGTGGGGAAGTCCTGTTATCTTCAGCTGAGGAGGGCTGGGGTGCTGAAAGTGTTTCCCCCATGGGGGGATAGGTTTAGTCAGATCTCTCCACACCCCTTTTCCTGTAAAGAGTGACACATATTTTCAGGGCGGTCCCTATGATTAGAAATGTATTATAGGGATGCTGAAGAGATAAAATCAGGAAGGGGGTGTGGTGCAGTTGTGCATGGAAGAGAGCCATGAGCCAGGGCAGGAAATGTGGTCTCAGTGTCTCCACTGTTTAAAATGATGCCTTGGTATTAGATGTTTTCTAGGTTCACCGCTGAAGATTTAGAGCCAGTGAGGGTAAATGGCAGTTCCTGGTCACCCAGCTGGTTAAGAGCAGAGCCAGAACTAGATAGGGAGGGTCTGTCATAAAAGAATTAGTACTCAGGTCTATCAGAACTCTTTCTTCAACCCAGGCACCCAGCCATCAGCATGGTGTTCTTTTCGCAAAGAAAGCTTCAGTATAGTGCTGTCCAGTAAAAGCATCATGTGAACCACATAGATAATTTTTAATTTTCTAGTAGCCATATTTAAAAAAGTTAAAAATTTTTAATAACATTTAATCCAATATACCTAAACTATTACTTCAATATGAAATTAATGTAAAAATTATTCTATTTTTTCGTATTGCCTTCAAAATCCTGTGTGTATTTTACATTTACAGTACATTTCAATTTGGACCTGTGGCTAGTGGCTACTATATAGGACAGCATAACTCTCAGAGGGCAGGGTCTGGTTAAAATACACATTGTTCAAGTTGCTTTGAAACAGAGACCATGCCTCTTGGCCCTTGGCAACATTGCAGTGTACATTTTGGTTAAACAATCTTAGACTAAGGGAACTGGGTGAACTTTGCTTTTAATAAGTGCAACAGAAAAATCTAAGTTTTCGAAGCCTGTAATTTAGGAGTTGGTGATTCACATTATAAAAATAATTCATTGTACAGACTTTAAATGATAAATTCTTGTAGTACTTTTGTGTTTCCTTCTAGTGTATTAACTATTACACACACACACACACACACACACACACACACACACACACACACACTCACACACACAGAAATCCAAGGAACTGAGCAGTTTTATTAGGTACTTTGCTACTTGAGGATTAGTAAGTTTAAAAATTTCAGACAAAAGTAAGTCAATGGTACAATATAGTTTGAATGATTAAAATTTGATTTTCTTACAACTTTTTAGGGGAATTTTATTGCTTACAAAGTGTTAACCTGAATGACATTTTAAATCAGTGAGCGTGATAAACATCAAGCAGCTAGGAGAATCGGATTTTAGTCTCTACTCGTAAATCGACTATCGGAGAAATTTCTTAGGTTAGATCTATTTCATTACTTATAAAACAATTTCTAAAATCACTTCATTTTTTAAAAAAACAGGAATTTAGATATCACTAGTTTTTAATGGTTGTCAGATATGCAACCTCTTTCTGCTCAGGTCTACAGCTCTTCATTCATAGTGTATTTCTTTGGAAAAGTCAGATTCAACTAAGATTATTTTGATTTGTAGAATCTTCCCTCCCCCTATGTTTTACAGCATCTTTTCAAAGCACTATATCTTGCCCAAATATTAGAGAGGAATAAATAAAGATATGAACCAGAACAAAATAAATCGATAGAGACAGCATGTAATAAAAATCTGTAGAACTGTGGTAAACACAGAGTAGAGTGACTGGGCAACCAAACCCCATTGTGAATGCAATACTTGCCTCCCCTCCTCTCCTTTCTTTTTCTTTCTTTCTGTTATTCAAGAGAAGTTATTATTTACTATATTCAGGGTACTTCTATTAATAGCTAAAGTTTGTAGTCTGTCATTTCTGTTACAACAAAGAAATGTCTTATGGAGCAGATGCATGTTTTGATATTTTATATCCTTAAAAGTAGCTTTAGAAGATATTTATTTCTTAGAATCATTGAATTTAAACATGGAAAGTACCTTCTTTATTAAGCTTTGTTGACTCCGTAATATCTTGAATTCCTTTTTCTTTAGGGAAGCCTTTTCTAATTATTGTAGGTAAAAATCTTCTCTGCTCTTCTGAGTCTTAACATCACATGCAGGAAGGACAATGAGTATGGAAGCCCAAGGCACACATCTGGGCTTCAGCACTTTCTGGTTCCATGGCTTGAGCAGGTCACTTAGTTGGCTTCCCTGGACCTCAGTTTCCCTATTTGTAAAATTGAAGCTACTATTGCTTGTCAGACAGGATTGTCATGAGAGTTAAACGAAGTATTGAAAGTCTCTAGCATAGCGTATGGTATATGTTCAGTGCATGTTTTAGAGTGAATAAATAATTCAATCTGTGATGACTGTTAGCACTCTATTGCCTTTGTAGAGTTTTGGATGAATGTAGAACTGACTTGGTGTAGGAGTATAAGTGGCTTTAGTTATCTGGTTGATTTTTTAAAGTGGAGAAAGGGAAAGGAATAAAGTAGGAGTCAAAACAAAGGAGAGTGGGTGATTTGAGGAGAGCACCAGGCTTTTGCACCATAAACGGCTGCACATCACTTTTTTTTTAGGAGTGCAGAAGTAAGAAATAGTAAATGAAGTAGCTGGACACTGGAACAAGACCATCTTCAGAAGCAAGATGAGTTCAGAAAGCTTGTAAAACTTCTGTTCTAATAGTAGTCCTCTCTTTTTATATCTTCCCAGAAATTTGAGATGAAAAAAAAAACCAAAACATTTTCTACTTAAAATTATTTTTAATTATTACTTCATCAGTAATACCCTGGAGTGGGGTTTATTGCTTTTGCTATGAAACTTAGAGAGCATGGTTGACAAAAGTGCCCTACTGACTGGCTTTTGTGCTGTGGCTCAGTATAGGTCTGGCAGTTCTGTTGATAGCTTTCAGGTGGATTTTCTCCTGGGCATAGAGTTGAAGTTGGTCATGCCTTCAAGGTGGGGTAACTGGGAAGAAACATGGCAGGTTGGAGACACTTGACCAGATCCCCGGTCAGTTAATGTTCATTCACAGAGGCAGTCAGTGGAGGTTTCTAGTTTTGTTTTTGTTTTTGGTTTTGGTTTTTTACATACTCATTGATTGCTAGAGGTGGAAAGGACCTTTATTAGTTCAGTTGTCTCATTTCATGAACTAAGACACTTGAACCCTGAGTGGTTCAGCAGCCCACCCAAGGCTGCACAATGAGTTAGGAGCAGAGCTGGATAAAACCCAGGTCCCCAGCTCACCTTCTGAACACCGCTGCCTCTGAACACTGATCTATGCCATTTTCCCGCCATGGAACGATATCCTGCCACCTTTTATTTTATTCCTTTTTTTCCTGATGTGTTTGAAATTATAAAATTTGAAATTTGAAATTGCAAAAGTAAAACATACTGTTGTAATAAGTTAAAAAATACAAGATACATAAAGAAAAAGTTAATTCCTCATCACCCATTTAAAACACTATTCTGCTTTTATAACTGAAGTATCTTGGGCATCACTTTAACGCAACATGTATTTATCCAATTCTTTTTAATTGTTGCATAATTCCTCAGTTAGGATGACTGCTGTTTATTCAATAATTCTTCTATTGATGGTCATGCAAGTTGGGTGATTTTATTTTGCCAGAGTCAAATAATGCTACAGTGAACATCCTTGGCTCTATAGGATTTTTTTTTCCATAAAATAGATTCCCAAAATGAGATAGCTAGTTCTAAGGACATGTGTGATAGCTACTGTCTGATTACTTTTCAAGAAGATTGTTGTATCTTCTCTATCATTCACATTTATCATCATAAATGCTACATTTGTTTTTATTCTTTCCATCTATTTTTTATTTATCATTTATTATACTTTGTTACTGTTTACTCTTTTTCTTTTGCTGTGTAGTCAGATTTCTCCTCAGTTCTCTACCCACCTCATTAACATGGCAGTGTTTTGCTTTTCTGACCTATTAGTGGTTACTTTCCCACTCCGTAATATCAGAACAACTATAATTAAAAATTCTAAATTAAGATATAAAAATTAAATAAAAAGTATTCCCCCACCTTAGGTTTTACCTACACAGGTTAGAATTTTGAATTCTCAACTATTAAGTTTTTTATTATTGTATGCTTCTTAATATTTAAACTGAACATTAGATGTTCCTAGCCGCATTATCTTCATCCCGTTACATTGTACCACTTTTCCTTTTCATCTTTGTCTTCCATGTCTTGAGATCTCTGTCTAGTTAGAGCCCATCTTCCAAGCTTTCCTCGGATTGGGTTTATTGGTTAAGCAGTTTCTTACTTCTTGCATGTTTAAAATGTTTCTTTCTTGGTCTTCCCTGACAGGTGAAGAACATTTTGATTGGGCTTTTTCTCTCACTAGTCATTGTTGCTCTGTGCTCTAGTTTCCAGTATTGCAGTTGAGGAGTCTGTTGCTAATCTGATTCTTTTTCTTCTGTAAGTCCTCTGTTCAACTTGTTTGAATAACTAAATAATTGTTTCTTAATTTTTAGAGTCTCTGACTGCCGATTCTGAAAAGATTGCAGAATAGGTTGTAGATGAAGCAAAGCCGAGTTTTTTGCCTACTGCAGTAAAGGAGACCACAGCATCGAGCGTTGGGGAGGAAGGACAGAGATGGGGAATTTATGAGGTTTGTTATAGTCCAGTTTGAAGCTTGTTGTTCAGTGCAAGGACATGAAATTAGAGAAAGTTTTTGATAAAACAAGTTAAGACTGGTGGGCTGAGTAAGGGGAACTTACTCTCATAAGCATTAGTTGAGCTGTCTATTGTTCAGATAAATGAGTTTCTAGAAAATTCTTGAAACCAACTAAAATTATTGCTTCATCTTCCTGGGTGAGAGTTTCCTGAAATAGTAAAGTAATATTAATATGGACAGTTGAATAGTAAAGTCATGTTAATGCACATAGTAAGATATGTGGTTGCGGATGATTTAAATATTTTATAAGCCTGGGCATGTGTCTTTCTTTTCTTCATTAATGCTGCCTGAGCTTGTTGTGAGCCCTTTCAGTCTCGGGAATTATCCCTTCTTTCAGCTCAGGGAGGTTTTCTTTTGTCCTCTCCCTCCCTTCTAATTATTTCTTCTTTGTTCATTACTGTTTCTCCTCCAGGGAAATCTGTTTTCTGCATGTTCTGTCTCCTGGTTATATATTCCATGTGTTTGGAATTTTTTCTTATGATGTCTATTTGATCTTTCAGAACACTGAATGGGTTTTTTTGTTTGTTTGTTTGTTTGTTTTAGTAGTGACCATCTCCTTTTCCATTTTGCCTATTGACATTTTAATATCAGAAATCATGTTTTATGGTTTTAGAGAACTTTTTTTGTGTTCTAACAGTATCTCCTTTAAAATCCCTGTTGCCTTATTTTCTTTTGTCTTTTTCATAGATACTTTTTGTTCTGGTTATTAATCTTAGTCTTTCTCATTCATGTGGTTGAAACCTGTTACATGGGTCATCATTTTTCTTTGTCTTTTAATGGGTATCTGTTCCTCAGGCAGGCTAAGAAGACTATTGGGCAGTGGTAAATCAAGTACTGGAGGATAAAAACACGTATATCATAGTGATGAGAATGAGCCATCAAACCTGGGACCCATCACCGGAATTATGAGGAGACCACTTGGTCCTCAAGAGCAGGTCAGCAGGTCATCAGTACACTGACCCTTCGGCCTGCTTGGGTCAGTAGGGTTGGAGAGCCCCTCCAGGCACCAACCACAGTGTCTTCTCAAGCGGAATCAACTTAAATTTCTGGCCAGGTCACTTTAGGGAACTTTAAAATCTGTGGTTAACCCAGGTGGGTCCTTTGGCACATAGGGATTTTAAGAGCACTCTCCTCAGGAATTTTGAGATAACTCTGGCTTTAGGCCCATTTTCTAGCTCTAGTGTGGGAGCATTTTGAAACACAGGTTCTAGAGCCAGACAGCTTAGGTTTTAATCCTGGCTCTGGCATTTACTATCTGTGTGCTCTTGGGAAAACTACTTAACTAATTAATTATCTTATCTCTAAAATGAGGAAAATAATAACACTTATCTTTTTGATTTGATATGAGGATTAAATAAGTTTCACCTTTATGGAAAGATGTTGTGCTCTTAGAGCAGTGCCTAGCACATGACAAATATTTAGTAAATATTAGCTATTATTGTTATTATTATCGTTTCCAACTGGTGGGGCTTCCCTGAGGATTAAGTGAGTATATGTAAAGGACAAATATGTGCCAATAAATATTAGTCCTATTAATTATTTTATGTGATTCTGACTGAAAGTACAAGACTTATTAGCCCCGAATGCATTAGTGCAAAAAAAGAAAAAATTATTTGAGTTTTGTCAGTTATCCCATATTGCTCTTTAGAGCACAATAATCTAATCCATGTTATTCATGGCATTTTGTTAACATGTTGTCTGTCTCCTTCAGTCTAGAACAGTTACTCAGTACTTTTCATGACCTTACTAGTTTTGAACAGCAGTACAGGGAGATTAAAGATGGGTATGAAATAACTTTACACTGGAAATTTTAGAGGATATACTATCTAACATATGTGTTTTAGATATCTAACTTGTTATAGGCCAGTGTCTCTTAATTTGGGCTTGTCTGATGTTTGCTCAGTATTAAATTTAGGTTAAATATTTTTGGCAGGAAAAACACATAAGTGGTGCTGTATTTGTTTTTGTCGCATCCTTTCAGCTGGTATATGATGTCAATTTATCCCACTACTGGTAAAAGAGTAGAGACTGATATTTAGAAACCAAAGATCTGGGCACTAGGTGTGATCATTGCTATCAAGTTGTCACTGCCCTCGTACCCTCTCAGTGGGGAGACCTCGAGGAATGGGGTGTGTGTGCACACGCACCTATATTTATCTAAACATATTAAATCATGTACGCACACTGGTACCTCCTGGTCCGTGGGTTTATTCTTTTTTCTCCTTTTCCATATTTGTAACTCCTTCTCTAACAAGAGAAATCCGGCTCCTGTTATTCCCAGTATATTTACTTACTGCTTAATCCCTCTGTATGTAACCAGTCTCCCAGTTCTCCCTGGCTGCTGCCTTGCTTGGTGTCCATATTTGCCCGGATACCTGTTTGGCTCAACCTCCAGCCCCACCAGATAATCACCTTGCTCAGCCCTGAGCCCGCTGTCCATCTCTAACAAGTACTGAGGAAGAGAAAGGGACCTAGTGGCTTTTCAATGAGATTTTTTAATTATTCAGGAAGGAAGAGAGAGGAAAGGACTAATTTGTTTGGCCCCTCTAAGTGTTTGAGAAATGAAAGCAAAATATCATCATTCATGTCAGGGCCATGCATTTTTAATCTGATACCACTCTGTGATTGTACTATGGAATCACAGCTGCATGTACGGCTCAGTTGTAACCCAGTTGTCATCTGATAGAAGTAGGGTGATCTGCTCTATGCAAACATATATTGTATTTTGGGTGAGGGAGTTTAATTGTACTCCACTTTATTTACTTTCTTAAAATTCTATTGTTCTTAAATGGGTACATTTTTCTGTCTTTTAAGGTGGTTGTACAAGTTTTTAAAAAATCCTTTTCCCAATTCTGAAAAAAAAATTCTCATAAAATAAGGGCTTGATCATAATATGATACAATGACACAGAAGTCTGGGAACATGTGCTCTGTCTTACCCATTAGGAGTACCCCTGGGGAAAAGAACCATTTGTACCAAGTGGGACTTTCTAGTTGAGGAAACCAAGTAATTATTGTGTTAACAATGGAGACTCTTAAGAGCTCCAGATAACAAGCTAGTTCCATGGTACACTGGGATAAGCTTCAAGGTATGCCAGAGACAAGGGTGGAAGGAAGTACAACGGTACAGGGAGATTAAAGATGGGTATGAAATAACTTTACACTGGAAATTTTTGAGGATATACTATCTAAGATATGTGTTTTAGAGATCTAACTTGTTAGAGGAAGACAGAAGTAATAGAATATTTTGGTACATGCTTTGACTCTTCATGAGGATCTGCATTTCTAGACTAAAAACAATTGAGTATTATCATTAATCTGATTATCCATAGTTGTGTAGTTGTACTTTAAAAATTACCGAAAACTACCCAGAATTTAGTGGCTTGAAACAACAGTCATTGTATCATGTTTCATGGTTTGTAGATCAGGACATTGAGCAAGTCTCGGTTGGGCAATTTTTCTCCATGTGGTAACTGTGTACTTGGTGTTGATCAGGCTGTCGGCTGTTCTGGAGGGGCTATAGGAGGTCTCCACTCACAGGCCTGGCATCAAGACAGAGGGCTAAAAGGTTGAGCTCAGCTGAGCCCCCCTCCTCCTTATGTAGTCTTTTCATGCGGTCTCTCTAGCATGGTGGTTAGACTTCTCTCATGAAAGAAGTTGTTTTAAAGGCTACACTGGACCTGTCTCAGCAACACTTCTGCAGTAGTCTGTCAGTGAAAGCAGTCATAGGCTAGCCCAGAATCAAAGAGAGAGAAGTTAGACCTCTGGATGAGAAGAGTCAAAAAATTAGCAGCAATCTTTGCTGTACCACACTTTGAAAAATTATAAGTAGAAATTAATGGATTTTTATTTATTTATTATTTATTATTATTATTTATGCCTACAGCACTAGGTGGTCTTCCTAGGTGGTCTCTCATCCAACCAGGTACAACCCTGTTTAGCTTCTGAGATCAGACATCAGGCTCGTTCAGTGTGGCATGGCCATAGACCATGGACCGTGGCTCTACTGGGGAGCAAACCCAGGACCTTCTGTGTGTAAAGCAGACGTGCTAACCACTACACTATGGAACCATGTCCAAATGGATTTTTAAAACTTAAAACTTCTATATAAAATAGAATGTTTATTGTTTTTAGCATGAATTTATAATTGCTAATGTTAAACATAGTACATTTAAAATTTTGAAATATAGTCTTTTCATTAATCAGAGTTCAAATGGTTATACCTTAAGTGAGGGATTACGTCTATAAAGCACAAATCCTTGGCTTAACACATGTTCTACTCTGTAAGGTTTATGAGCTTTAAAAATATAAACATTTAAATGTCCTGAATAAAGCAAAATTATTAATGAATTCTCAAGATTTCATTTTCAGGATGTATAATCCACTTTTATTTTTACATTAAAATCTTAAAGGTTGTGGTTGTGATAATGTCTTATATTGCCCAATTCTCAGTATTGATTTACTCTCTGACGTGTAATCACTAGAATGGATATGATGGGATTTCTGTTCACTTTATGTATCTCATAACATGTGAAACTTTTTGAGCTCAAAGGTTAATTTCTAAAATCTTACTGGAAAGAAAATCAAATCAGGTTTGTAGACGAGTTGGAGAAACTAAGGGAATTCCTGAATACCCTGCCCTCAGCTTCCCCTATTGTTAATATTGTAAGTAATCATGTATATCTCCCTAAACCAGGAAATTAACATTTTTATAAAAATAGCTGTATTTTCAAAACAAAACAATTTAGTGAGAAACATGATATTGTTTTTATATCTTTGTGCATTAATATCTGGCTTAATAGATGATAGTGGGGGGAGTGGGGGGGAGAGAGAGAGAGACAGACAGAGAGACACATACACAGAGACACACACCCAGCCAGCCTCCAGACATTCCACTCATCTCAGGTGAGATGTCAGTATATTAGTGAAACCATCTTGGGTGCTCGAGTCCAGGTGAACCTCTCTAGCCAACATCAGAGAAGATACTAGTTGTTTCTCCCAAGCCCTGCCCAAATTGTACAATTATGAGCAAATTGTGGTTGCTTCTTTAAGCCACTAAGTTTCAAGGTGATATCATTACATAGCAATAGATAAGAGAAACATGAGATGAAAATCTCAGAAAAGTTAATGTGAACAAATTTTTATACATGACAAATATAAGCAGCACTTTGACAAATAAATACATTTTGCTTTTTTATGACTAAATGAGGGCTTTCTTTGCAAATTCCTCACCTAGAGAATGAAGGTAACTTAGTCCTTAGTCTAAAACCATCAAATGGTGGTTAACATTACTTGGTTTGAGAAGCAATTACCATTGGTGCCTGAGAAATGCTCCTTCATGCTTCTGCTTTACCTTACCCTAATGGATCTGAGCTAAAAAAAAAAAAAAAAATTAACGTGATTTACATCTTCCTAGAGAATTTGGCATCTGTTATGTTAAAAATGTTAAGTAAAACCATAGTGAATTTTAAAGGTATAACATTAAGGAATTTTTTGAAGGGTTCATTTCTTCTTTGTGAAGGAGTAGACTCTAACAGAGTTTGTCTTGAATGTAATAGTTATTCTGTGTGCAACTGGTAAAAACCTGCCTTTCTGGTTTGTAGTGTCCTGTTAATCGGCAAAGGTGTTATTATTCATTTGAAGAATTCTTTGTTCTGGTTGAAAGTCTCACTGATGGTATTTTTTAATAAACTTGTTCTACTTGAGAGTCTTTCTCTAAGATTATGTGCCTCTGTCCTTTCCAGAATGTTGCTAGTATGTTAGTAATACAAGTAATCTATTTCTGTTTGCTGAGATTTAAGTGATGTAATTCGCAATCCAGAAATATGTCATAGGCATTTATTTACTCTCATTCGAAAAGTAAATTAATCTACTGTAATATTTAAATGAAGTTTTTCTGAATGGAGTTATAAAAGGTCAGTTGCTTCCTTTATTTTCTTCTGAACTGTTTGATATCCAATCTCTTTTATTTCCCTGATGATGAAAAACCACATTCCTGTCAGATTATTTTATTATATAAAGAAAATTGTATATCTCATATAAGATTTATATATAAAAATTCAATTTCAGGCCCCTTTACTTTGTGGTATCTTTTAAATTTCAAATATAAGCTACTTATTCCTTTATAGTCTGAGTCTGTTGGAATTAAAGAACATTGAAACAGATGTATTTTTTTATTTAAAGGTAAACTAAATAGCTTTGAATCAGTTAAATACTGAGATCAGGATAACTGAATCCATCCATCCTTCTCTTTGCTTTCTTAGGTCTGATTCGTAGGTAAAGAAAAATAGAAATATTCACTAAGAAGCAGGAAGAGAAGTCTAATTCATAGGCCACCATGTTTCTAGTACTGCTTCTCTTCCTCGTTTGTTGGCCCTTAACATTAATTCAGTGAACTTCTGGGGAGTTCTTACTGTGTGTAATTGGCCTGCATGGAAAAGAAGTGATGTATAATGCCCAGTATCTGCTTTCAAAATGTCTAAATATTAGTAAAGTTAAGAGAATTAGATGGCTTTAATAAAGGCAGACTAGTGTAAATCTCAGAGACAGGCAAAAATGACACATTGTAGGTTCAGTAGAGGCAGAGGCCATAATGAAGTTGAGGGGGTAAGGGCAGGCTTTAAGGAGAAGGTGGCATTAGAACTGGGTCTTGAAGTATGAGTGGAGTTTTGATGATGACAGGGAAGATATTCCAGATAAAGAGAACAGTATAGGTAAGCCAAGGCCTGGGAGACCTCATGAATTCCTGTCCTGATATTTGTGTTGTCGCTCAACTTGCAGGTCTCATTAGTGGAGGTCCATTGTATGTCAAAGACAAATTTTGATTGTACTCTTTCTAAAGAACAAAATAAACAAAACAGAAACAAACTCATAGATACAGAGACCATTTTGATGGTTGCCAGGTGGGGCGGGGTTTGGGAGATGGGTGAAAACGGGGAAGGGATTCAGAAGTACAAATTGGTAGTTTGAAAATAGTCATACTTTACTATGTAAAGGGGATGTAAAGTATAGCATAGGGAATATAGTCAATAATATTGTAATAGCTATGTATGGTGTCAAATGGATACTAGATTTATTGGGGTGATCATTTTATAAGGTATATAAATATCTAATCATTACATTGTACACCTGAAACTAATATAATATTGTATGTCAAGTATAATTGAAAAATTAAAATAATTATTTTAAAAAATCTTTGAGCATGTAGCCAAGTGCTGTGGTCACAGTTAGCTCTTATTTTGTACGTCTTAGACATTTCTCATTTCAGCAGAGGTTTCTTCTGGAGACTGTCAGGAAGAACTGGAATACAATCACATTCATGTCTTTCCTTTGCCAAGTACTGAAAGAAGTAAAGTTAAGAGACAAGTTTTCCTTAAACTTCAAGTGAAAGTAATCATCTGACTTAAAAACAAGGCTTGTGTCTCAGTGTATAAGGAACTGGGAAAGTATGTAGCCTCCACACTGGTATTTAAGGGCCTCTAATAGTTAGGTCTGCCTGTTCGAAGAGCTCCAGAAGAATTCAGATTAAAGGGTCTTAGAGTAACTTATTTGGGGGGAATGAGAAGTATGAATTATTTATATGTAAACGTGGTCAACAAGTTGACAGGTCTACACCATAGTCCTATCTTGTCCCTATTCTATGCATTTTCCTTACTTAACATCTCTTAGTGCGTGAACCAAATCCACAAAAGAACTACCTCCATGAACCAAAAAAGGTAATGACTAATTTCTTCTTGGCATACTTTTTCTTTTTAAAAATATTTTTACATAATTAAATGTGGCATGGTAACTAGTCATATGTACAAAAAACTTCTGATGAAAACAAAGTTTTCTAGAAGTTTCTTCGAAGTTTTAGTCATTCCACTGCCTCGGGACTTCTTTAGCATTCTGATGGGTCAATCAACTGCTTCCCCCATAGAGGTTCTTTGTATTACATTCTAGGTGCGTATTGCTCTCCTCTGACATTTTTATTAGCGTACTTTTTCCATCTTCTAGAAATTAATCATTTGCTGGCATGTAATAGGTACTTAGTAAATATTTGAATGAATGATATCATTTTTTCTTTTATAATATCCTGATGGTACTTATTTGTCCTTTTCTAATAATAAATCCTGGAGCTGGCCTGTTGCTTGCTCAGTGTACTTCTAGTTTGTTTTTTGGCTCTTATGTTAGTTCTCTGTCAGTTCTTTCATTTCTTTATTCAGGATGATTTCTTCCAAACTTGAAGACTTTCAACCTGAACTACAAAATATAGCCCACAGGCAGTCTCTAGGAAGAACCCACATGAAAAATGAAATTATCTCTAAGTTTAAAAGCAGAAGGCATAATAACGGAATACAAATTGGGGGAAGGGTAATTGGAAGGATTAGAGCGGGACTGGCAGAAATGTGAGCTGGTGATGTGTACCCCGCAGCTAATTTACTGCTGGCAATCGTGCTTTGAGTCTTGTCATATTACAGTATGACAGATGAGAATTAAGAGGTTTTCATGTACATGTTTGCTTGAAGTAGTGACAGAAATATAGTATTTCTGAGGTTCACTTGGCTCTGCTCCAGGTGCATGTGTAGACACACCCATAATGTACAGAAAGCTATAGAGGGAATCATGAGACATTATGTTTTCTCTTAGGTCAGCTCTGGGGGCATTGCATAACATTGCATGCTTTCCTTGTGGTTATTCTACAGGATAACAAATATGCTGAAGGATGATATTTGTAAAGAATTTTCAGCACCAGATTTATATAAATGCAAAACTGTCAAGGAGGATCGACGGACTACGTTCTGGTATTTTTGGAATGAGTTTTGGAAAACAGTGATTCCTTCTGTGTGTGAAATTTTTTTGCAATTTCTATATACTTTCCAAACTACTAAGCTGGTTTTCCAATCTTGCTTTTGTGTATATTCTTCATGAGTAGAGTAGTATCTCCTTTTTGTACTTTATAAATAAATTATATGTATGAAAAAGCTAACATTTCTTGTGAAAGTAGAAGCACAAAATATTTTTCATGAAGACAGCCTTCATATCTCTCTCTCTATATATACACACACATACACATATGTATATGTGTATTATGTATGTACGTATTTAAATCTGCCCCCATTTCAGTGCTGTAATTTTAAGAACAATTTATTCTTCTTTTGTTCAGGAAGCACTTCCATACCTGCTTGGGATAGGAGGATTAGGTTGGAGTTGTGTGGCTCTGTCAGCTTTAGTTACTCAGTCTTTTCCTGTCTGTGCCTAACCAGAAAGGACCCAGAGGAGAGATTAGATCAAGATGGAACACTAGCCTCGTATGCCAGCCTTCCAGAAATATTTTGAAGTAACAGGAAAGATATGTGTGCATTTTCCACAGCTGTCTGGAAAATAAGAAAGGCTGATCTCAGCTGGCCAGAAACTATAAAAAAAAATTCCTGAGGCCAAAGGCAAATGTGAAAGAATCGAAAGTGAAAACCATACTCCAAAACTGTGGGGTAGAACTATGGAAGGAAGTAGTGATGGATTAAGGATTGCTCTAAACTTAGTGGCTGTTGACATATTGGGATAAGATAAGACCCAAGCAACAATCCTGGTGATGTCTATAGAACTTGCAAGACACCTAATATCTTTCCAGTAAATTCTTTTCATAGTTACTTAGCAAGAGTCATCTATTATTGTTTGCAACCAGGAACTCTGCTTGATGTACTCACATTCCTACAATAAACTATTTGCATTCATGATGGTATATTTAGTATACAGTTGGATACTGAATTTCCTGTACTCTTACTCAGGAGTTTTACTTGGGACCCTGGTTCTTAGACCCAAACATACGTATTCATTGACATCACAGGGCAAGGGAAAGGAGGCTGGTGGATTGCCTGGTTGTTCATTTAGTACTTCAAGAATGCAGGGAAACCTGGCTTAGAAATTGGTCACTATTACTCCTTGTTACAATTGATTCCAAAACTGGATGACTGAATTCTTAGCTCTTCCTTCATCTTTGCATCACTTATTCAGAAAGCAAAAGTCCTTGGCTGAAACCAGGTCATGTGTCATGGCCCAGCTGCCAGGTGTCAGGGTATATGGTTCCTGCTTCCACCAAGACTCACACAATGGGGGATCCTCTCCAAATAGAGAGGAGGGCTTGATAAACACCCAGAACAAAAGAATTAAAATGGGAAATTCTGTATTAAAAATATTTGACATCGGAAACTTTTACTATCATAAATTAAATAACGAAAATCATGTAATCATTTTATATTCCCATAAAGAAGTTGATAAAATTATCACCCATTCTTGGTTAAAAATCAAAATAGAACAAAACAAAGCAAAGACCCCAAAGCAAAATTAAAAGGACCTTCTGTTCGATAAAGGTATACACAAAGGGCTATATAGCAGCCATTATGCTTAGTGATGAAATTTTAGAAGCAATTCCATTAAACTTAGGAAGAAGAGAAGGGCGAATGTGTTCACAGCTCTCAGTCATCCTTTTATTGAGACCCCAGCTAGTGCAGTAAAAACAAAAACAAAAACAAAAACAGAAACAAATATAGAGGAGGCATTTTGAAAAGGAAGAACTAGAACACTTCTTCTTTGTAGAAAATGTGATTATATGATCAGACTCCATAGACATTCTTTTTACTAATGTGAGTTTAGCAAGATGGCTGGGAAGTGTAAAAACTCAGTTGCTTTTCAATACATTAGCAATAGCCATTCAGAAAGTGTAATATATCAATAAAACTATAAAATAGCTAAGAATAAGCATGAATTAGTTTGCTTTTGCTGAATAACAAATTACCACAAATCGGTGGCTTAAATATACCCCCATTTATTATCTCATTATTCTGTAGGTTAGAAGTCTAGGATAGTGTGGTTAGGTTATCTCTTCTTTAGTCTCACAAGGCTGAAGTTAAGGTGTTGGGGTGTGGGATTCTTATCTGGAAGGCTCTGGGGAAGAATCTGCTTCCAGACTCTTTCAGATTGTTAACAAAACCTTATTTTTGTGGTTGTAGAACTGAGGTTCTCATTTTCTTACTGGCTGTCAGCTGGGGCCTACTCTTAGCTCCATAAGGCTGTTTTTATTGCTTTCCCGGGTGGCCCCTCCATCTTTCAAGTTGCAAGGACCTGTGCAGTTGTTCTCATGCTTTCAATATATTTTACTTCCCCTTTGCCCTTCCCTTTTGATGGAGAAAGTGCTTTGCTTGTAAAGGCCCAAATAATTAGATCAGATCATACTTCAGTAATGTGTATGTGTGTGTGTGTGTGTGTGTGTGTGCGCGCGTGTGTGTGTGTGTGTATTTTAAGGGCAGTTGTGACATACAATCACAGGAGTGATATTTCATCATATTCACCGGTTCTAGGGATTAGAGCAGGATATATTTTTGGGGTGGGGAGCATTTTGTAAATTCATCCCTAATAGAATTTTATAAGACCTACATGAAAAAAGGCATAAAAATTCCTTGATGAATATAAAAGAAAACTACGTAAGTTTCCCTTTATAAATATCATATCACCCGCCCCCCCCACCGCCAAAGTCTGTCAATTAAATTTGATTCCAGTCAGATTCCATACAGAATGGTTTATTAAATTGGCAAGCTGGTTTTAACTTCCTCTAAAAGAGAAAGATGTGTAAGAGTTGGCATTTTTGAAAAAGAGTGATGGATAGCAACAAATTAAACTAGACTCATTAAAATCTTCGAAGATTGGTCCAAGAATTATCCGTGGGGTTGAATGAGGGTTCATTTAGTAGATGATAAAGTTGTTTTGAATCCAGAGGGAAATGATGGCTTTTCTGTTCAATGGTGGTGCAGTTGTCTATTTGGAAACAAAGTTAGGCTCTTATCTCAAGCACAAAAATAATTTCCAGATAGCGTGAAGAGCTAAATATACTAAGTAAAATTGTATTAGAAGTACTTCATAGAATTTGCTTTTAAACTTGGGGGTTAGAGAATGTGTCACTCAAATGCCAGGAAATGCAATTGATTACTGAGCACATGATAGAGCAATTACCCGCTCCTCCTGTTTTGTTCAGTCAGATTGGAAAAATTTTGCTCAGTCCAAATGTTGGCAAGGGTGTAGGGAAATGTGCTCTCATTGAATGAATTGTAATGGTCTTCTGGGCAGTGCCCATTGTAATTTTAAGTATGCATATCCTTTGAATTAGTAATGTACTTTCAAATTTTTTACCCTGACTGAAAACATAGGTACATGAGCGCAATGAGGCATTTACTGGAAGTGGCGTTGTTATTATACCAACAACCTACAGATCCATCATAAAAGGGCTTTTTGATTATAAATCTAATAAATTTTGGAAAAGGGACTAATTAAGTTTAACCAAGATAAGTTAGAGGAAAACGAAATACCTGTGGAATTTGAAATAAGAATTATTTTTTCACACTGTGTGTTTTTGCTCCCTCTTATTACCCAATTTATTATACATTTAATCAAAACATTTCCTTTACGTTACAAATTTGTTTTCTAAAAGCGGGTCAATGCTGAGTACTCACTTTACAGGAGGAGCAAACATGTAATGGGAATTCTCTGAGGGAAAATGCTGCTGGACAAAGCCCTACTTCAATGTGTGAATTCTTGGGGATTTCTTTTACTATCCAGTTGTATCTGCCAGTGATGGGGCAAAAGAAAGGAAACGTGTGTATCTGTACACATGCCATCAAAATGGATTATTTTCAAAATTTATGTGGTATGTGGAATAGTGCTTGCTGATTAAATGTTTATCTCCCGAGTGAATAATTGGTACTTAATATATTCTATGATAAGAATCTTAATTTAAAGAATCTGTGTATGTAGTGAGAGGGGGAGAAGAGATTAGATTTTTAGATAGGTGTCAGCATTTACAGAGCAGCCAAGGGAAATGTTTTCTTTATGTCTTTGCTTATGTGAAAGAGATAAAGCAAAATATATTCCACTAGGCCATTTGAGAACATTACCTTTGACATCTTTAATCTCTGGGTTTATTACTTAAAGATTGAAAATAAAACTTTGGCTATTATTTTAATTTTATGTATCTTCTGTATTGTGAGAGTAACACTATAGATGAAAATTGCTTCTTAAAGTAAAAGAATTGTGAGATGTTAATCAAAGTAAGTGTTTTTTTTGATGAATTTATTAGATTCTCTTTATATAAAAGATCGTCTTAATGAAGAATTTTGTCCTGAAGATAATTTACAATCCCATAAGAAAAAAAAAAGTTTATATTAATTTAAAACCCACTACAATTTTAAGATTGTTTTCCAAAGCAATTTCTTTAATAATACACTTTACTTACAACCCTTTTTTTCTTTGTAACTGAGGCAAAACTTATCGAGGGAACTATGGGCTAATAAAATTGCTCCCATTGTTAGTGAAGCTAATTAAAGATGAGAACTGTGACTGTGTCCCCCTGAGGAAGACAAAACACCTTGTTAAAAAGAGAACTGTGAATTGTTTTTGCAGAAGTCAACGAAAGGTTCTGTTGTCCTTGACCACGTATTCCGTCACATAAACCTTGTGGAGATAGATTATTTTGGGCTGCGTTACTGTGACAGAAGCCATCAGACAGTGAGTACAATGACTTTGTATTAAATTTTTCTGGTTATAAATTTTACTCTATCTCTGGCTTTAGGTGGTTAGTTTCCTTGTAATGAAAACAACCTTGAAAACCTTAAGCATGTTTTCCCTTGCCGATTCCTTTGTATTTTTTTCCCTCCAGCCAAAAGTCTGTAGAGTTGCAGGATTCACAAGTCATATGTTTGTACTCCTCTTTGCAGATGGCTTACCTGGTTTTCGTTTTTTGCAACCGTGTCATAGAGAGTATGTTCCATTTGTGTTAAGTGGACTAAATAAACTATTTAATGTGTTGGGGGGCAAGTGGATAGATAGTCTCTTGAAGTGACAGTTATTGTCTTTAAGAAAGCGAATGGTTAAAAAGAGGAAATACATATACTGTAAAAAGATGCCTATCTACGTTTTCGAAGTTAGATGAGCAATTATAAAGTAAAATAAATAGAAGTTCTCGTTAATTAGCTTGATGAAATAAAAGTAATAAAGGTAACCAAGGTTTTGGTATCTGATAGCAGTTGTTTACCAGGGTTTAACGCAGAACGTTTTTCCTGACTGTTCAGATGGTTAGAGAGTTATGAAGATACTCACCACATTGGTTAATATTGATTCATGTGGTTATGAGTCTGAAAAGCTGTTTCATGGATGATGAACAGAGGAAAGACTTTGAAGGTCATGATCTTGAGGTACAAAAGGATTTTTATTAATGACTTGTTTTAGTCTAAGAAAGATCTTAACCTCATTAGATAGTCTTATGCAAAATGCTTATGCTTGCCTTAAAAATACCGTTTGACTTACCTTTTATTTTTCATGCTGCTTACCTCCTGTTAAAATAAAGTTTCCTCTTCTTCATTAGTGCTCTCAGCCTCCACTGGGGTCACCTGGGGTCTATTCAGTGAGGGACATGATTGGCTGAGTGGTGTTTCTCAGCCCAGGTCCCAGGAATATGCCAGGAAGAGATGAGGCAGACTAATGGAATGTTATTGATGGTTATAAGTTGTGCTTTTTCTTGAGCTAGCTTCTGTTCTGTTTCATAAGAGGATTTGCAAAGTAGGAATAAAAAATTGGGTGTGTTGTTTAGCTTTTCACAGAAACAAATAGCTTTCTAAAGGCAAACAGTCATTAATGGACACTTCAAAGAAAGGGAATGGGCATATTCAGAAGTTCACTGAATTCTATCCCATACAAGTCCTAAGTCAATACAGCAAAACTGTAAATCTATACAGAAAGATTAGATTGAAGGCTGTAGAAGATATCTCACATTACATTTATATTTTTGAAACATTTTTCCTAGCAGGAAAAAAATATACAATTCTCTGATCTTATCTAGTATGCCAGACCTATCCTGGAATAATTAACTGTCTCGCTAAAATTATATAGACCTCATCTGCTGTTTTTGTTTTCTTTTGTTTTGTTTTTTACTTTCCAAAGAAAAAATATGGAATGCTAGAGAATTTCAAACAATGGCTTATAATATTGCAAAAGAATTAGCAGTTAATATTGACAGTTTATTCAAAGTTTTCTAGGGCTTATATTAAGACCAAAAAAATTTTTTCCTACCTTTCATTTTTAAGGGTTGACATTTGTGGTAGTGTTTGTAATATAGGTGTTTTAGGAAAAAATAAATTACACAATTAGAAAGAGAAAGCTCTTAAGTCATGTTTTTTAATAAGTTGTGTAAATCATATGAAAAAATGATTTTTTACCTCCCAGATTTATTCCTAGTGAGCTCAGATAAAACAGAGGTGATTTGTAAACATTGCCTAGTCTTTGCATGCTTAAATATCCAATGATCTTATGTTCTTTTTAATTGTGAGAAGCTGTGTGGATAGGTCATGAAAATTTGCCTTTCCTCTGTGTAACTCTTTCATCAAAGCATAGTGTTCTAGAGGGCTGATAGCGTGTATCTGGGTAGGAACAGGTGATTCCATTCCTGGCTATCTTCTCTTGAGTACCAAGACAGAACTTGGGATCTCCCTCCGGAAAAGCTAAAGCAGGCTTTTCACTCCAGAAAGGCAACACCCAAGGCACAGCTTTAAGTTTTTAAGGAAGTCATTGACAAACCCAAATTCACATTTCCCTCTTCCCTCTCTGAATTTGTAGGAGCAGCCCTGCATACCCCATAGTTACTTAACATAAATATCACATAGTTACTTAAAGGAAATAAGAATTTAAAGGACAACCCTATGTTAGAATGGCACAGGACATGGTGAAAAATCTAAAAAATAGAGTAATGACTTTCAAGAATGCACCTACATTACTGTCAGTAGATTGGATTACATTAGATGGGATTTTCTGTATTGCTTTGCTCTTTTTATGCACCTCAAAGTTTATTTTTAATGGGTAATTTCTGTTTAACAATCTATAGTAAAATTAAGATATACATAGAGAAAACTTTGTGTCCCTAAGAAGGACTACTTAGGTCACCTTTCAAGGCAAATAAAAGAGAAAGTGGGAGAAGGAGGTTTAGAGATAAAAGGGAAGCATTAAAGGTGACAAGGAGAGGAGAGATTGCTCACACAGATAAAAAGCCCTAGGCTCTCCTTCCCTTGGAAATAGATTGTGCCTTGGGGCTATGCCCCAGACCCTGATGGGGAGTTGGAAGGTGTGGGGATAGGACTGGGTAACCTGTGGTACTGCTGTTTAGCCAGTTATGGTCAAAGTAGAAGCATGCTGTATATAAGCAAGTGAGCTGGACCGGCAGTGGATGAGAGGTCAGAGAGGGCTTTATGCCCCGCTCTGAGATTTAGCGCACGTTGCATAAGAAGATAGGCAGCTACTGTAGAGAACCCGAGAGCATCATACTGATGAACATGTCCCTAGGACAGATGGACCTCATATGGCAGGGAACTTGTCTGTCCTGGAGGATCTCGATAGTTCATCATCATCATCCACCACCATCACTGTCATCAATGCCCCAGGAACTATTGAACATTTTCTATATGTTGTCGTTACATGCTCAGAACACCTGTACAAGTTCAATTTTATTATTCTGCTACTAGAGATGAAGAAACAGAAGCTAGAAAGGTTAAGCAACTTCCCCAAAGCTAGTATTAGGACCAGAATTTAAACTCAAGTCTTAATGTCTCCAAGACCTTTCAACCGCTATAATATCCTGACTAGAATGCATGTAAAATGAAAAGGTTTTGCATACTTAGGATACTAAGGAATTCTCTTTTTCTATGCAATTTGCATATTAATGTTTGTTGAGTGGCGTTAAATGGCATTTTACAATAAGTGAACTTCTCAGATCGACCTTGTGGCAAGAGAGTTTGTTTAGGCCTTTGTGTATGCATTCATGGGTTGTTCATTGGTTACTTAATGAATACCTAATATGTGCTGGCCGTGTGCTAGAGCATTCTCTGTTTTTCACATAGTCTCAGGGATTCTGGGGAAAGGGAATTTCCTGCCTGGAATATTAAGCGGAAAAATACGAATTTTATTAAACTATGTGTGCTGTGAAACCAAGTCCTGGGAAGTTCATGTAACAAATGCATTGATTCAGGTGTAACCTATATGTAAAGAGAAATAGCTACGTAGAAATAAACTCTGGTAAAGCAAACTTTTCTTTAAGGAGTACAGCTGACTTGATTTGGAACACTCTGGGCACCATAATTTCTTCGCTTCACTTCTCAGGTAAGGTCTGGAAAAGAATCTCTTGGAAATAAAAACAGTCCATGAAGATATATTTACTGAGACTGAATCAACACAGTGCCACACGTGTTAATCCAGGTTTACTTTTATAAAGCAATCTCTTAAACATGCACCAAGAAGTTCACATACTTGCAGTTCCTTTTCCTAAAGACAAACGTGAAAGCATTTAGCCTGGGCATAGAGCCTACTTTCTGTTCTGCTCTGGCCTCTGTCATCAGGTTCTTTCTTGATCCAGCTGGTCCAAGCAGGGGATGTAGCTCATCTATGTGGGGGCCTTGGTTTGACTTACAGAAGATTTCCAGCCTAGATTTAAGATGGATGTGAGGTAGTCTATCAAAGGGATTATAAGAACACACATGGGATTTAAAGAGATCTAGATTTATCTGATGGTCTTGCCACTTATTTTTAATTTTTAATTTTATTAAAATATTAACAATATTTAAAATTCTCTTAAAATACTGACCATTAACTCTAGAACAGCAGCACTTCCAGAAGTTTGCTCCCTCCAGTACATCCTCAGACTGCCTGTCACCAATGCGGTTGCTAGCTCAGCAGGAACACCTCATTCTCCTCAAGGTACATGGCCCAGCAGCTCAGCTTAGTGTGTCTTAACTTTGGATGGGTACCGGCTATCTCTGTGTTTTGTGTCCTAATCCCTAGCACTTGTGAATATATCATTTTACAAGGCAAAAAGGGACTGTGCAGATATGATTAAGGATTTTATAATGGGGAGAGTGTCCTGGATTTTCCAGTAAGACCAATATAATTCCAAGTGTCCTTATACATGAAAGATGGACTTAGGAGAGTCAGGGAGATGTGACAGTAAAAGCAGAGGTCAGAGTCATGTGTTTACTTTAAGAGGATTTTGATCCAAGGAATGCAGGCAGCCTCTAGAAGCTGGAAAAGGCAAAGAAAGAGATTCTTCAGGGATCTTCCAAAAGAACCACAGCCCTGCCCACACCTTGATTTTAGCCCCAGAGTCTTAGTTGGGCTGCTTAACAAATTACCGTAGACTGGGTGGCTTAAACAAGAAATATTTACTTCTCATAGTTCTGGGGCTGGAAGTCTGAGATTAGGGTTCCAGCATGGTTGGGTTCTGGTAAGAGTCCTCTTCCAGGTTGCAGACAGCTGACTTCTCCTTGTAACTTCACAAGGTTGAAGAGAGCGCTTAGCTGGCTAGCAGTCTGCCCTTTTCTTATGGGTACTAATCCTGTTCATGAGGGCTCTGCTTTCCTGACCTAATTATCTCCTAAAGATCCTACCTGCAAATACATCAGGATTAGAGTTTCAACACATGAACTTTGTGGGGTGGGGGGGCGGGATCACAAATATTCATTCTCTTGTACCCAGTGGGAACATTTGGGACTTCTGGCCTTTGCAATTATAAGAATTTCTGTTATTACTGTAGTAAAAATAAACTATACACATGGTTACAGTGGGAAACATTTTATCTTGCTTGCTCAGTGGAAATATGAGGGCTTTCTTGTCTGGGTTCATCATATTAGGCAGAAATCTGAAATACTGTTACTTTCCCTGAGAAATAATGGCATATATCTTTCCTCAGATACTCAGGATTTCTGTGATCAGGGCTGCATGTACATCCCCAAATGAGCAGTATTAGTTGCCGCTTCAAAATTATTTAGGCTCCTTATTACGAGAGAGAGAAATGGTAAGGTCTGTTAATGATAGATGGAGAACTGAATTTATAATGCAGACTTCTTCACTTTTAAGAATCGGGTAAATCTGAAATTAGTCTGAGGCTGGAAGGAACATGAGCCACCTTTCTGGGTGTTCAGAAGCTATTACAAATGGAATGTGATGTATGGGAACAGATAACAGCCTTTGGAGTCATGAGGTAGATCTGAGTCCTGTATCTGCTCCTCATGAACAGCCAAGTCACTTAATTTTTCTGAATCTTGAGACTAATAATGCCCACCCCCTTCCCCAACTCCCAGGATTGTTGTAGGACCACATGAAAGCTTTTTGTAGTTAAAGGTGTTAAATATTTAGAAGGCCTTTCCTGTTGAATCTAGGATGGAGGAAAATATTGCTGGTGATATATATTTTTTAAAAAGTGGAGTAGAGACATGAAAGAAACAGTCCGGAGGAAAGAAGAGAGAAAATCAAATAAGCTCTGGATCCTTAAATACCTTTGGAGAATTTCGAAAACGAGTTTTGTTGATATTGCAAGCAGTAATAAGGATAAATGTGATATCCTAGTACTACTTCTGGTTTTAAAATTAGTAGTTATAACCATGTCTTGTTTTAATGTTAGCACTTGAGGCTCCTTTACAAATTACTCCTTCAGAGGCAGAAGTTCTATATAATTAGGGCTTTTCTCAGAATACAAAACTCAACCTGGCTTTGAGAAACAGGCTGCCTGGTCTGCTGCCCTATGACTTCTGAAGTCAGAGGAGGGGACACGTAGCATTCAGACACAGCCAGCATATAAATAACCTCTTTCTCTAATGAGCTGCTCTTTTCTTCACCAAGACTGAAAAAAAATAATATAAGCGAAGCCACTTTAAAGTGGAGTTGACTGGGAGCTGCCATCCCAGGGGAACTGCTTTGCTCGTCTTCCTCCTCAGCCCTTTGGAATATTAAAATTGAGGGAAATAACCTTTGGACTCTGTCTAAAGCAGTTGTATCCTAAACAATTGTTTGCAAAGATAACAAGAAACCAGGTATCATGACTAACGGACTGAGAATTGAAAACATTCTTTAGAGTTAACATCACTATGGTAGCTTATCTGCGCTTATGGAAAGGCCTTCCTTCATTGATGTGATTGTTCTCCTTCTCTTTCTTATGACTGACTATCCTTTGCCTTCACCTCCTAATCAGAACACTATTTGGATTTCCACCTGAATCAGTGCTTCCAGAATAGCTATTCTTGGATCTCAAATAAATGCTTGTTACAGCCTCTCACTTTGGCCTTTTAGTTTTAGGTTAACAAGACAGTGAAAGCAATCCTAACGTGCCTTCCCAACTTCTTGACCCTCCACACAGGCTTGGTGGCTTCTTACCTATCCTCTCCTCTCCTCTCAGTGGAAGAGCCCCAGTGCCTCTGACCTGGAGCTTATCACCTCTCACCTCTGCATTTCTAACCCCCATCTCTCTCTTGCGAGGATTTGGACATGTTTAAGTCTCTTCTACTTAAATCTGCTCTTGCCCCACTCCCACGCCCTCCTCTGTCTACTGCCATGGACCCTGTGTCACACCTAAACGCCAGAAGCCTCATCTGAATTCATTATCTCCACTTCTGAAATCCCATTAACTTCTCATAGTTTGGGTTTGATACCTATCATGCCACTGAAACTGTCCTCAGGGTCTCTAGTTGCTGAATCCAAGCACACTTTCAGCTCTTGCCTTTCTTGACCTTTCTGTTGAGTGACCCTAATGACTCACTCCTTGAAGTCTTCTCATTTTGCTCTCATGACAGCACATTCTCCTTGTTTTTCTCTTTTCAAGTTTTCTTCTGGTTATTTCTATTCAGTCTTCTTTATGATCACGTCTCTGCCTATTTCATAAAATGTTGATAGTCACCAGGATTTTGTCTTTGATTCTCTTATGCTCGAACAGGCTCACACATTTAGTACTGTCTCTTCTGGCACTATTTGTCTCTGAAATAATTTTCCTTAAAAATATAAGCTAAACTATGTATATGTATCCTCCTTCTGCCCAAATGCTTCGAGTATTGCTGAGCAAAAATGCTCCTCATCTGTTGAGCACAAGCAGGCAGGCTCTGCCATGGGTAATGGTGTTCTTTGCATCCTGATTTATTGTGTTTTGCAGTGTGAATGAGATTTTACTTTCTGTAATTTTATGTTCTGGCAAACACAATGACTGATGAGATGTGTGTAAATAATAATGTGAGTCCTCTTGCAAAGAGGTCATGTAGGATTATTACAAATCGAAACTGACTATTCAAGGTGTCTTTGAGCAACTGGGGGTGGATGGGGAGACAGAGGGCAAAGAACAAGAAGCAGAAAGTTTTTCTGTCTGGATTCATAAAGTCTAGTACATGAGAGAGCTATATGACAATAGATGAAACTCCTGGCTTCTGTGCCTCAGTTTCCCCATTTATAAGTTGGGATAGTAATAGTACCAAACTTCAAAGATAGTAGTTGAGGGTTAAAGGAGCCTACATAAAACACCCAGACTGGCGCTTTCAACTGTGTGGTCAGTGCAGTTGTACATGTGAGCTGTCGTTCTGTACCTGGAGGTCCCTCAGGTCCCTCAAGTGCAGCGTATTCAAACTGAAGGTGTCATCTCCCCCTCCAGAC
>NW_011888887.1:5480820-5493551 GCF_000151845.1 Pteropus vampyrus | reverse complement strand
GTTCCTGAGAGAAGTGATTTCTCAGACCACTCACTAGGTCCTCCCTCAGTTTAATTGAAAGCAATGAATTCAAGACCACTTGACTCACAAATGATTTATTAATCATTATAGTAATTCAGTTTCACAATTTCTGAGAAATATATTTAAAAATGCTTTACCAAGATTTATCAAAGGAGTATTATACTTTTTCTCTTCTACTTAGGGTCACATGATTTAATCCAATTTAGTTGGAAAGGAATAGGAAAATTAAAAATTGTTAACTTTTAACATACATTTGCCAATACAAGATTTTCGATTAAATGCTTATTTCTAATTATGTACTTTATATTTTCATCAGAATCTTGGAGCTGCAGATTTAGTTCATTCATTTAATGGAAAGTGTCCAATGTATAACTCTTTGCCAAAGCCAGTCATCAAACCAGTCAGCCAAACCAACTTGCTTTTCTGTCATTTTCCAATTTAAGTAAAAATGTTAACATATGTTATGCGATAAGTATTTTACTTTGGAATTTTATTTCTGAGATGAATAGACAGATAAGGCGTAGTGTTTTGTCACTTAGATGAAGTGGGCTTATCAGGGCTTTGATTTGTTTTATTCTTATGGGACTCTTCCTTGTGAGCTATGTATATTTCAGTTTTAGTTGGAAGATGGAAGTTACAAGATAAATGAAAATCGTCACTGCTGCCCTATTGTATAATATATCTGAATTCAAAACAACCTAAGTATGGGTCAAAATACCATTCTATCGCCTCATCTAGTTCTAACCAGAAATATGTTTAAGGTAGGGAAAGACATAATTTATGGTGTCTTTATTAAAGGCAATGTTGCTAACCACTAGTATTTTAAAATATTCATGTGTTTCTACTCCTGGGATTTTTCACATCCTGAGACAATGTACTTGAAATGGGTGAGATATGCCTTTCTACTTTAAATTGGGAAAGGGGGATTGCGAAAGGGGAGCATAGTGGAAAGGAGAACTTGTGTCTTATTCTCAGAGCTATTCTTAAGTAGATCAGTTTTAGGAAAGACTGTGCATGGAAGTCAAGGATTTGAGAATTAATCCCCTTAAAACTTTCCATTGCCCCTGTACCATTCAGGAAGTTCTCACGTATATATCCCTGAGGTGCCTGGCACATCTGTTTGAATATCTTAGCAAATGCCACCACCGTCCCAGTTGTTCAAACTAGAGTGGCTGTGTAATTCACCATCCAACCCAGAATACTTTTGAGAGTGAAAAGGGCCACTGTTAATAATTGAGCTGGGACAGCAGTTGTAAACAGGACTTAGGGTCAGTCACCTATTAACCTTTCTAGAATTAGTCTCTATCTCTGAATTCTAGTTTCAGTGCCAGCATATTGGCTTGGATTTCTGTAAAAGCTTTCCGACTGGTGTTCCTGTCTTTTCTCTTGTTCCCTCCAGTGTTCTCCCCATTGCAGTAGTAGTTTTTTTTCAGAAAGGAACATTAATGATGTCTCCTCTGTGGCTTAAAATTTTTTAATGGATCCCTAATGGAAAATCTCAATTCCTTAACATGGACTACAAGGTACTTCAAGATATGTGACCCTTGGTTGCTCTTGAGCTTCTTCTCTCGCAAGGAGCTCTTCTCTTCAGTCCTCCTACTCACGCTCCACCCACCCCCATGCTCCAGGTACATTACAGCCACACCTAACTACCTGCACGCCTGACTTTTAGCACAGTGCCTCGGAGTTATGTGTGTGCTGCTTTCCTGCCTGGACATCCTCTCGTTCTTTTCCCTGCCTCATGTTTACCTGGTTAAATCCTGCTCTTCCTAACCATCTAGTTGAGATGTCTCTGATGTCTCCTTCTTCCTGAAGGTTTCCCTCACGGCCCCCCGCCCCCTACCTGCCTTAGGCCTACTCCCATCACATATTACAAATACTGCATTGTATTTGCCCATTAAGTAATATTCCCCACTTGATTGGAGACAACTTGAGGGGAGGGATTGTGTCCTTTTCATCACTCTATTACCACCTTCTGTCACTGCCAGCTAAGTGATCTGTAATATTAGTGAAGGAAAGAATGCTCACCTAGAGAATGAGGGCAGGCCAGGTGGAGGTGAGACAGTGGCAAGAGCACTTCCCTTCCTCTACTTTCCATGTCTGTCTGCTTCTTTCTTTCCCTGATGTTCTTTGAATTTATTGCCTTGTTTCTCTTATGAAAGGCCTCCTCTGTTCATTTTAACCAAATTTCACCTATGTTAAAAAAAAAAAAAGAAAGAAAGAAAAGAAGCTTTACTGAGATGCGAGAAAATTAGGTTGAAAATATGTAGGGTTGTAAGGAATTACCAAAATATGATATTCTTAGTGTGTTGCCAGCTACTGGGTGCCGTTTTGAATTCTTCTCTAGTGATGGTTGTAGTGTGTGGTAGCAGAAGGTGTATGAAGATTTGAGTTCAAGTAATGGCACCAGGAACTTTTAGGTTGTGGATCCCATGATTAAAAAAAAAATTGCTTATCATAAACTATTTTAAATAAAACAGTAGGTTTTTCTATTTTGCTATAGTCAAACAGTTTCTGTTAAGAAAGGAAGAGATAATGTTTTTCTGGAACCATTTTCTGCTTAAAGTGAGTCTGATCTCTTCTGAGCAGTCATGCGATGCATCATGAGAATTCAGCAGCTGACATGCTTGAAAGAACCCTGGGAAGTGCTGACAGGGGAGCCTGCCCAGCCGCCACCCACAGAGCCGCTTGGTGTGTTGCATGCTTTCTGCACTGGAGCACCTGGGGAGCAGAGCATGCTTTAATTGTTCTTCAGTTTCTTTGTTCTACGTGTTGATTTTGACATAGATTCAAAAATGCTTTTGAAGGTCCTAGATTTGTCTAGAGTCAGCTCCAGGACTCATCTTAAACTTAATCTTCTTACTTTTTTCCCCCTCCTCCTTTTCCCCTCTCAGATGGTTGATCACAGTAGGCACGAATGTCTTCCATGGGTCATGTTTCATAAAATATTTTATCCCATGACTTTTATATATTTGTTGTTTTTCATGTTTAGGGAGGTGAAGGGCTGAGTTCTGTCTCGCATAGAAAGTTCTTTCTTCATTAATGGCACTTGGTGCCTCTTATCACCAAAAATAAATTAAAAGGAGGAACTGTCGAAAATGATTAAAGCACAAATACTACAAAACAAAACTATCAGGAGTGGTAGAAACCTCACCATATATACATACCACATGTATTTGTATATATGGTAAAGTATGCATGTATGTTGTGTTCTTCTTGTCAATAAAATAGGTTTTCTGTGACCAGTTTCTGTGACCCACACCTTCTTAGTTGTGTAAGTGTGTGACAAGAATATTGCTGATTCCCTTACTATGGTCATTTTATTATACTATTCTTCTTCCTGGTTAAATAAGATATAAAGGATGGAATTTTTAGGCAGTCGATTGAATGGCTAAAGAAAGCAGTGGTTTTAGAGTTAATGATTCTAGACATTTTCTTGATTAGGAAACTAGTCTTTTCTTTTTAATCTAGAGGTTCGATACAAACCTCTGAGAAGCTGACCTTGATTTAACCTTATTTGAATTGTAAGAGGATTTTCTCCGTGAATATAATAAGAGATTTGATTGGGATGTGCCAGTAGCCTACTGATGAAATATATTTTATGTATTATTTACTATATTATTGTGTCTTGAATTATATAAAATTTCAAATACGTTGCATGCGCTACAAGCTAAGGTAGTTTGTCTATGTTTTGTGTGACCTGTTCCAGTAAGAGAGCTGCTTCAGGAATTATTCAAAGTTGAGCAGGTGATTTTTGGGGGGTCAGAAGGTGAGAGTTACTCACTTTAGCTTCTGGAATGTGAAATTTGAAAGCTGTTCTATGAATTAACAAAAGTAGGCACTTTAAAAACTGATGATATATGGGAGCTTAATTTTATCTTGCTGCATATTCTTCAGATTCTTTGAGTATCATTCTTTAAATTTAACCCCTTGAGTATAGTTCCTCTTGATCTGAAGAACTGTGAATTAAGAGGGTAAGAAATATATCCCCCCCCCCAATTCAGCATAGAGTGATGGGACATATATAGAATTGGGTAACTGGTATGGAAACCTCCATTTAGAACAGGGAGAAAATGGAAGGCACATAGCAGTCATTACTCCATAATAGATCTGAAGTCTAGAGAGGCACATATAGCCATTTCTTTGATTAGAGCTTGGTCTTACTGCCTAGAAGTTATTCACTGTGATGACTGGCTCTGCTCTCTGGGCTTTTGATTCTGTTTTCTGAGTGTTTCTTCCCTTTCTATAAAAAGCAGTGTGTATTTGCTGCTGAGTATTCTCAGCCTGCTGTTTGTCTGATGAAAATGCTGTTCCACAATCCTCTCGTTAGTGTGTGGTGTCTCTGTCTCCTTCAGCCCAAGCTGATATATTTTTTAAAATGCTGTGGATTTCTTATAAATCGACTTATAATCAACTCTGTTAGACAAAGGCAGTGGCCACAAATTGCTTTGAAATATGCTCTTCTATACTGTTGATGTAAGAACATCCAAACCTATAAAGAATTTTTATAAGATTTATTTTTTGACCCAAACTTAATGACAGTTGCCAGGGAGCAGGATCTCAAATGCTCCTGAGAATTTGTTTTGCAGTTTCTTTTATGCATTTGAAATTAAGGATGGAACTTAAAGAAGATTACAGGAGGGTGGGAGGAAGCAAGGTGGGGATTGGATCATGGGTAGTCAGCAAGTTTAGGTGCTCTCCTGAGGGTGGTTATGCCTCTGAGGGGTCTGAAAAAGGATTATTTTGCCATTTTAAAGATGTGTTCACTAGATGCACAGAAACTATGGGACAGGCCTTGCATAAGGAAAAGATAAGCCTTTTAGTAAAGAAGTTCTTTGCCCAGGATGCGACTACCCACCATGACTTGCCCAGTTAGGAATTTTATGATCAGATCATCCTGTGAGGTTACTTTCCATAGAACCCCTTTTCATTCACAGTACCTTCGATTCCTTGTACAGCTGTTGGGGAACAATGCCCTTAGGATTATTAGAAGACCTTTTGTTAGTTTGAAAGGGTCTGAGGCATCCTATTAGATCTTTTTTGAAGACTTAATAATGAGTTTTACAGTTATATTCCTGTTTTCCTGAGGACTCTGAATTCAGTCTCTGAATCCAGAAGTAATTTCTTAATTGTGGCACCATTTGCCTCTTGATAAGTCTAGGGATGAGAAATCTCTATTTTAAACTCAGTAAGTCCTGGCTATTTTATATTTAACAGTTCTTTTTTTTTTTTTTTTTTAAAGCTTATCTCTCTCCCCTTGCATTTCATTATAAGCAGCAAGAGAAGCCAATCTGCACTTTCAACAGTCTGCCTGCAAATCTCTTTATCTGGATCATCCAGTTCATTAGGTACATCTTTTATTTTGTGTGTTGCCACAGGCAACAGCACTGCTAAACTCTCTGCCTCTAGATAGTAAAGTCCCCTTCTTCCTCTTTCCAATAGCTTTCTCTTTGCTTTTCTGTAGGCCCTCAGCAGTGGCCTCCTTAAGGGCCCTGAGACTTCCACTAACACTTTCAAGGCCCTTCCTGCTGTCTCATCCCAAAAACATATAGTGTAGAGTGAAGGGAGTGGGGCCAGATTATGTAGTGCCTTATAGACCATCATAGGGACTTTTGATTTTACTTTAAGAAGGGAGACCACTGGAAGATGTTGAACAGAAGAGTACACTGATCTGACCTATGTTTGTAACGAAGTTCTCTAACTGCCAAGGTAGAAGCAGGAATACCATTAAAGGAGTTCTTTAAGAAATCCAGGTGAATGGTGATGGCTTCTTGGATGAGGGAGTGGTGAGACTTCTTGAGATTCTGTTTATATTTCTAACATAGAGCCAACAGGATTTGCAGGTAGATAGAAGAGATAGAGGATAAAGAGATTTTGTTCAGAGCCAATGGAAAAGTGTTGTCTATTTACTGAGATGGGGAAGACTGCAGGAGAACAGGTATTTTTAAAGGGAGAGTAGAATAATTTCCCTTATGAACATGTACAGTTTGAGATTTTTAATAGGCATTTAAACGGAGATGTCAAGTAGGCAGCCTGATTCAGGGACAGTTCTGGTCTGGCTATGCATTTGGGAGCTGTCAGTGTATAGATGGCATTTAAAGCCATGAGCCTTGATGTAAAGTGTGGTGAGCCGAGGGCCATCTAGCCTTTCTTGGTTAGGGAGATACTGAGCAGCCAGCAAAGGAGATTGTGAAGCTGTGGCCAGTGAGGTGGGAGGGGAAGCCAGAGGGCGTGGTGTCCTAGAAACCAGGCGACAAATTCATTTCAAGAAAGTAGGTGAAGATGCTGCATCTGTAATTTGATTTAACAACAATGGAGGTCATTGCAGTGGGTACTGGACTGTGTTCTAAAAGGGTTCAAGAGATTTATTTTAAAATGCAGAGGTGAAATGGGCAGATACAGTGTTGAATAGGTGTTTTTGTTTGTTTTAATATGGTAAAAATAAAGCTTAATATTCTAGGAATGATTCTGTAGAAAGAAGAACTTTGGTGCTGGAAAGAGAGCAGGAAGTTGCAGGAACCATGTTTCTGAAAATGTGAGAAGGGATGGGCTTAAGTGAAGCATGGACGATTCAACCATAAAAGTGGAGAAGACAGGACATTAGCACGGGTACATACAGGTTGGTAGATTTGGTAAGAAGGATGCGTGTTCTCTTCTGATTGCTTCAGTTTTCTCAGAGAAATAAGCAAGATTATCAGCTGAGAATGAGAAAGGGGTAGGAGAAAGTGTGAAGGAGTTACCCAGGCAAGTGAAAGAATAAAATGTGGTAAGATTCTGGGTTCCCTCAGGTTATTGATAATGAATTTCAGGTGAGCCTATCTACGGTCTTGCAGGTTGAGTCTCCAATTAGTCAGCCTCTCAGGTGCTGGCTTGGAGAAAGTAGAGTTGGTGGGGTTTTTTCCTAGTGCGTATTATAAAGATTGTGCAAGATAATTGAGGAAGACTGCCAGTGAATGAGTAAATGAGTAGAAAGGGAAGTGAGGACTTGGGTAGGAGGGAACATGAAAAGATAGTAGGATCACTGAATTGTGCTTCTTAGTGGAATCAGAATATCAGAAGGGAGTGAGTTGAGAAAAGAGGAGTTGGTAGTTGTGTGTAAAAATCTTGAAATTGAAGTTATGCCTTCCTATTCAGACAATACTCTAGAGAACGGCTTGGCCTGAGATTAACATGCACCGGTGTTCGGTTCCTTGGATCCACCGTTCTGCTCTTTTGAGCAAGTAGTTTAAACACCCAGTGTCTCAGTTTCCTCATGTGTAAAATGGTAATTATAGTAGTTACTACTTCATTAGAGTTATTAAGAGAAATGAGTATATACGTGTAAAGTCTTCAGTAGTACCTGCCACGCGGTAAGCTTTTAATAAATGTTAGCTATTACTATTGTTATCTCTGTAACTCATAGAATGGTGTCAGGGTCCATGGGTGAGAATTGGGGCCAGTGACACTTCATGAGGAGCCAGACGATGCCACGATGATTCATTAGAATCCACTTTTGTTGAAAAAATGGGGCCCAATTACAATTCCTCCCCTTCACTGCAGATCGCCTGATGACAGGTCCTTGTTTTAGTCCCTGCTGTGCGTTAGCTAGGTTGTGGTGCCTGAGCTAACTGTACCTGAGGAGCAAACTAAAACCATGTTCTGCTGATGTTGTTTAGAGGACCTGAGATCTGTCTACAGGGGCACTGGGAAAAGCACAAATAGCTATCACCACACTCATGGATTTCTTGGAACATATGTGCAAATTATGTCAAGTCCTAGAACTCCCTGAGAGTAAACGGTAGTATCCTTTTTTGAGATCTTTGTGGCTCCATTGTTCCTTATAGATGGCCAACTCTCTTTATACTCCCTTAGATCAAGAAGTTGTTTTTGTTTTGCTGACAAAAACTGTGTATGTTTTTAAAGCCTTTTAAAAAAAATCTATAGGAAACATTATTAAATATCATTGTAGCGTTCTTACATTCTCTAAGGGAGAATCAGCATTATACCCACTATGAAATAAGATGCAGTGAAGCTTTATCTAAAACATTTTAAGACTTATTCTACTATTAGAACTCTAGGAAACTTTAAAAGAACAGTTGTCAAATGAAAGGTTGGACCCTGAATTTTGAAGGTTAGGATATTGATTTACTGGATAGTGTTAGAGTTTTAAAATCTAATTCTGAGACTGTTACCTAGGAAATTGATGAAATTCAGACATTATCAGCCAAGGTGAATAAAAGATGCTCAGAGCGTTTAGCCAAGACTGCCAGAGTAAGAAGGAACTTATGTGCCCACCTGTTATTCTCCCTAGGTTGCATAAATGCTGTTATTAAGATCGATGAGACTGAAGAGGGTAAGGCCATCTAACTACTGGCCTCTTATCCCTTGGCAAAGGGTCAGAGAGACAAGGAGGGCTGTCATCCTGACTCTTCAGTGATTGTTTGTTGGGGTTGCAGTCTGTTAACGTTCTCCTTTGTAAGGAAGCCCATCTCCTTTGTAAGGAAGTCCACCGTAGAAATCAGGATGAGAGGTCAGGGTCTACTTCTGTTAATTATTATCTTATCTTCCTATGAAACAGGACTGGATTCAGCTTGTAAGGATATACAAGCTACAGGGTATAAGTTTGAAATTGAAAGGGTGGAGGTGGGGAAAGAGGAAGAGTAAGTAAGTGAAAGATTTTCCCAGAGAATGAACAGCTTGAATATTGAGAGAGAATGAGAAAGATAAAGCTGTCTGTCCTTGCGACTGTCTGGGTAGGCAAGACAGCTTCACAGCAAAGTGCAGTTCAGAAAAGCCCAGTGCCACAGTTAACTGTGGTGAGCTCTCTGCCCCTCCTAGTCTCCCTGCCCAGGGAAGATGGAAAAACTAAATGGACCACTTCTCTTTCTGGAAGTCTTCTGTGAACATGGATTTCTTAGCTGAGTGTTTGTTAGCTATTGGGTGGCATTGATTTCAATATAGTACTCATCTGTAAAGAACCTGGAGTATTCCATGTTGTCACTTAAAAACAGACCCACTTACTTTAAGAACAGTTGAGCTGGTAGGTACCATTTTTTAAAAACTTTAAGGCTCTGTTCTACATTTCTATATTTTGGGGAAGCTTTTTATTCATGTGCACACTGCTCAAAGTTTTTCTCTTCAGTGATGCCTTCTTACAGTCATCCTGCAGAGCTAATTTTCTTTGTACCTAATTTTATTATCTAATACTCACTCATCTTATACATATTGTTGTCTCACGTATAGCATTGTGTTGTGATTCTGTGTCTGTGTGTCTCCTGCTAGGCGTTCAGCACCTCGAGGTTAAGGGTAGGTCTCAGTCATCTTTGTTTTCCCACACTCCCCAGGACAAGGTCTGACATATCACAAAGAACATGTATGATGGATATTGCGTAAATGTTAAATGAATGGGATATTGTGTTCATTGGCAATTTCTTGTGCCCTTTTTCTCATTAGTTATGGAATAGCTGCCTGATGTGTTTCATGGTGATCAGACATGCTATGTTTGATTGCTTGTTGATAATGAGTGGTGACAAGTGCCTCATAGTATGGCTGCTTTGGTCTTAAGGTCGTTTCTTTTCCTTGGTTGAGTGTAAGTGAGTTTTACAATTTGAGATGTTAGCTTATGAAATCTGGTGGCTCGTGTTTATTATTTATATTCTGAGGCATTTACCATCGTCTGACCTCTGTAATTCTGGATATCCATTTGAATCAAATGAGATTTATGCGTGGCGAGCGCTGCATTGATGCTTAGCATATCTGATGTGCAGTGTGCCGATCGAACCGCCTTTGACTGAGTCTTGACTTTTTTTTTTTTTGCTGCACAATTGTAATTTCTAACTCATCTCAGAACCTTCATTATACTTTTCACCTCACAAATCAGATTGCTCTAAGGAAAGAGATTTATTTTAAAAGTGTAGAGATTATCATTAATATAAAAATTTTTAGTAGGTCAACTAATCTTTACTGTTACATTTAATTAAAAGTTTCCTTTCTGTTTTCTTTATTTAGTTTTTTAATAACTGAAAAACATTCTGGAGGCAAAAAAAAAATATTGGTTTGAGGAATCTGTAAAGTTGTTTTTTGGTGATGATGTTAGAAGGAGAGATTAAGAAGCTTTCTTCCAATTTCTGTTTTCTACTAATTTCAGTATGAGATGAGATAGTAGTAAAACCAGAGACTGCTTCCCTTCCCTTTCCTTCTCTCTTTCTTGTCCTAGGCACTTACTGAGTCCTCATGTATCAGTGTGGTATAAGGCCTAAAATTAAGACCTAATATGCATACCTTGACATCTGGGGGACACTGGGAGAGCCTCTACTGGCTCAACTCCAAGTCCCCTCCTTAAAGCGCTCTCATGGGTAGGGTCCCCTCCACAAATAACCCTCTAGGACCCCAGCCAGCTCACATCTCGATTTTGGCCTTGTGAAACTTGGAGAAAAGAAACCAGCTGATCTATAGAACTTGGAGATTATAAATGGGTATCATTGTAAGCTGCTAAGCTTCTGCTACTTAGGCAGCAATAGAAATCTAATGCAAGTGTTTATTTAAAATTTTTCTCAACAACAAATTTATTCCTCACAGTTCTGAAGGCAAGTGTTAAACATGGCTAGTTGTGTGTATTTTCCTTGGTTTTATCCTCTTTGAAAAATCCAAGGGATAGTTTTATTTAATGTGAATGGCAAGAAACAGCCCATCCACCTAATGTTTCTATTTCATGAGGAGCATCCATAGCTTTATATACCTAGAAGAAAGGGTCTGCTCTCTGTCTAACACACGACTTAGCATTTGGGCTGATTTTACTCTACTTGGATGAATCAGTGTTTCCTTATGAACCATTATTTTAACAGCAGAGCCATATCTTTAATCACTGTGGGCTCCAAAAGCAGGTCATTGATTATAGCCTCTGCTTCAAATATCTTTTTTATTTTAAAAGTGAGTGAGTGTAGACCTTCAAAAAATTGAGATGTGATTAGGAGCAAAATAATAAACATTGTTGTTAGTTATATATATATATGTATATATATATATACATATATATATATAAAAAACTTTATTTTTTAAACAGTTGGAAAACTGAAACTGCCTTATGAGTAGCAAATACTGAAGATTATAGTTGCACATGAATAGAGCTTAGTCCTGTAATAAAATCTTATAATAAAATGATTATGACATATATTTAGTATGACTAATTATTATTATATTCATTGTAATTAGGAATAAAAGGTAAGAGGATTGCAAAAAACTATTATAATAAGTATTTGTAATTATTGCTACTGTTGTATAGCGGAGCAAGCATTTCCACCTTCGATGGAGGAGCAGAGCAGAGAAGAAGGAACTGGGCAGGAAGGTTCTCTTGGACCCCTTTTCCGACCTGTGATTCCTGATTCTTGACCCAGAAGTGTCAGGAGAGTGAGCATGTTTTACTAGGGTGAACTGAGAGTGCTGGCAATGCAGTGGCTCAAGGTGGGCCAGCTTCACCTCCCTGCTGTGAGAACTGCCCCTTCTTCATTCAGGAATGTGAGAAAATGGAAGCTGGTTAGCTGGGTTCTTGGGATCGCCAGCATTTGTCAAGGACAGCTGGGGAGAGGTTCCGCTTTACCCTCCCCTGATCCTCTAGGGCTCCGGAATCCCTTCGGCCGTGTGCTTCTAGGGGAACCCGGATGTCCCTCTGTGCTTCTCCCTTGCTCTTTCCCCAGATGGAGATGAGGCTAAAGGCTAAAGGCTTGTTTCTTTTTCTTTCAGTGAAAAGGAGGGGATTTAAAGGAAGACCTCTCCCCAGGGCCAAAAGTTTTCCCATCACTGTCTGAAATTCTGTTCATTAAAGATGAATTGGAATTAATAAGCAAGTACCTCAGGCTGGCTAAAGGCACAATAGGAATGAGCCTCACACCTTAATAATAATCATCGTTAGTGAATATTACGTACTTTGTATGAGCCAGGGGCTATTCCAAAGGCTTTACATGAATTAACTTATTTAATCCTCACAGCAAGCCAGAGGAAGTTTCAGAGATGTCCAGTATCTTGGTCCATGTTACATAGTTATGATGAGAGGAGAGCCAGGATGGAATCCAGCTGGGCGGGCGCTGGGATCTGGACCATCCTCAGCCACTGTACCGAGCAGCCTGTCCCAAATAGGTGATGAGGGTTTCATTTAATTTGATCTCTTTCCTCCTTACCTCTAGCAGTGACACCTATAAAGAAAGGGACTGGAAGTGAGGAAGGTAAAGACCTTTTAGGGGGAGACGTGGCTGCAGGGAGTTGTGATAGGGACTTTGGAAAACAGACTTGGGAGGCATTCTCTGTGGCCATTGTTTTCCCACCAAAAGCAGTAAGTCGGTCACTCATTAGCATCTTGATATTGCTGATCTTATAATCAGTACGAGAATTCAACTAAGAACCCAGCGAGTACTGTCTCTCTTCTCTTCTCTTCTCTGCTGCTTTCCAAACATTGACATCATTTATCTTTTAATGTTTGGCTGCAGAAAGCTCTTCTGTATGTTATGTGTATATGATAAAGTAAATGCTTTATTTATTATTTAAATGTCATTTAAAATAACACTTTGCAAATGCTCTTGAAGTGAAGGCCAATGAAAAGCAACTAATTTCTATAATTACCCTTTTCTTCCTCACACAGTATTGGCTGGATCCTACAAAAACCCTCGCTGAACACAAAGAACTGATCAACAGTAGGTATCTAATTTTAACTTCGTTAAGGGGTGCCTTGAAAATGATGT
>NW_011888887.1:5434957-5480770 GCF_000151845.1 Pteropus vampyrus | reverse complement strand
TCCCATCACTGTCTGAAATTCTGTTCATTAAAGATGAATTGGAATTAATAAGCAAGTACCTCAGGCTGGCTAAAGGCACAATAGGAATGAGCCTCACACCTTAATAATAATCATCGTTAGTGAATATTACGTACTTTGTATGAGCCAGGGGCTATTCCAAAGGCTTTACATGAATTAACTTATTTAATCCTCACAGCAAGCCAGAGGAAGTTTCAGAGATGTCCAGTATCTTGGTCCATGTTACATAGTTATGATGAGAGGAGAGCCAGGATGGAATCCAGCTGGGCGGGCGCTGGGATCTGGACCATCCTCAGCCACTGTACCGAGCAGCCTGTCCCAAATAGGTGATGAGGGTTTCATTTAATTTGATCTCTTTCCTCCTTACCTCTAGCAGTGACACCTATAAAGAAAGGGACTGGAAGTGAGGAAGGTAAAGACCTTTTAGGGGGAGACGTGGCTGCAGGGAGTTGTGATAGGGACTTTGGAAAACAGACTTGGGAGGCATTCTCTGTGGCCATTGTTTTCCCACCAAAAGCAGTAAGTCGGTCACTCATTAGCATCTTGATATTGCTGATCTTATAATCAGTACGAGAATTCAACTAAGAACCCAGCGAGTACTGTCTCTCTTCTCTTCTCTTCTCTGCTGCTTTCCAAACATTGACATCATTTATCTTTTAATGTTTGGCTGCAGAAAGCTCTTCTGTATGTTATGTGTATATGATAAAGTAAATGCTTTATTTATTATTTAAATGTCATTTAAAATAACACTTTGCAAATGCTCTTGAAGTGAAGGCCAATGAAAAGCAACTAATTTCTATAATTACCCTTTTCTTCCTCACACAGTATTGGCTGGATCCTACAAAAACCCTCGCTGAACACAAAGAACTGATCAACAGTAGGTATCTAATTTTAACTTCGTTAAGGGGTGCCTTGAAAATGATGTAATGTCCAGGATTAGTTGGATGCAGAAACAGGCTTTCAAACTACAGGGGTGAGTACTAGTTCTCATGTGCCAGAATATGGAAATTGATGTGCATACATTGACTGGTCTCTGCAAACTCTGATTAAATTTGAGTTGATAAAGACTCTGATACTAGATCTTAGTATTGATATTTGCTTGGGCTATGCTTGTTCTTGACTTTAGTCTGTGATTTTTCTAGTTGCTTGTCTTTAAATTTTCACCTTAAAAGAGAAAAGACAGAGAGGCACTGTTTCAGCAAAAGTGGATATCCGACCTTTTAAAATGCTTGAGTTTCTTGGGTTAAGAAGTGGTTTGTCACACTGTTTAGTTTACTGAGTCAATAATTAAGAAATGCCCTTGCGACCTGAAAGATTTCAGTGGCTTCAGAAAGGACCCATCTATTCTGCTTTAGGTTTTGTAAATATGAATCTTACTACTCAGTGACTCAGTATAATTAAAGTTATATTTATTAACCTTAATTTCCGTAACCTAAGTTTTTATTTATAAATACATGTGCACGCATGCATACCTGTACTCATGGTCCTTAAGTATGCAAAAGAGTAGTTATTTTTAAAAGACTATCTTTAAAAACTATTGTAAAATATACTATTTTAAACTTTTTGAGTGTAAATTCAGTGACATTAAGTACACTCACATTGCAACTGACACCACTGTCCATCTCCAAAACTTCGTCATCCTCTCAAACTAGAAACTCTGCTCTCATTAAACTGTTATGCTTTAATGTGCAAATGATTGCTAATAAGACCTAGTGGATTCTTGTGGCCCTATTACCCCCATTCTGCGTCTGTACTTTCCATGTATATTGGCTCGTTTCTTGTGGTAAAATTGGTTGCATGGTGCTTCAGAGACCCCAAGGACAGGAGCATACAGTAAGAATAAAACACCTATATTAAAATGGAAGAGAGATTATTTAACCGAACAATACATAGTCTTTATATCTTATCTCATGAGATAGTTTGATAATTAATGAAGGAGAGTGGCTCTCAACATCTCTAGTAGATTAGTCAGAAGGAATATCTGTAAAAATGACAGAATACTTGCTAGTCACCAAGATTCTCATAGGTAAGTCTTGATTTATCCCTGTGCTAATGGAAGACACTTTATTAATCATTAAAAGCCTTGAAATTAGTCTTCACAAAAGGTAGATTAGAGGATTCCCAGTTTCCGGCTTCTGTATTTTATATAAAGTAAAACAGTATTAACTTAGCTTACGTAAAGATTTCTTAAAGGTCAACTCTGTGGAAAGACATGGATTCAAGACAATAACTTAGAGACTGATTTTTATAGTCAGTCTTAGAATAGGAAGCCAAAAAATATCTGGCTAGACATATTCTCTCTCCTAAATGTTCATTTCCATAGCCTTTGACTGGACTATAAAACAGTGATATAAATGAAAGTATTTACTTACTCTAAAAGGTATTATAATTTTTTTCCCCGAAAGACTGTATGGAATAGCAGCGAGAAAGCACTGAACTCTAAGTATTAGCAAACTTGGTTCTTAGTTTGTGATCTCTGTGATCTTAGGCAAGCTACTTACCTCCTTGGTGCTTCACCTGCCTTACGTATGTTACGAGGTAGTTGTTGAGAATCAAATGTTTAGGAAACATTTTTGTACTTTATCAAATGCAATCAAATGGTAATGATGCCTTATACTTAGAACTCAAGCCATTTTATATATGTAATGGGAATTGGAGGGCCAATTTGGGCCACAGGTCCTTTAAGAAAATTAGCCCAAACCAAATGCTTTTAATTTTGTATTTTTCAAACTTCTACATAACTACTCATCACTAAACACGTTTGAAGTGGCTGGGCTTGGTCAGTAGGGTGTAATCTGCCATGTTCCAGAGAATAAAAGCAGCTCTGCTCTCTGGACAAGGCCTCCTTTTCTTTGTGCACTGTCTCAGCAACAGCAGAAGCAGTGTCTGTGCTCCTGCCACCCCCAGACGCTAACCCCAGAGGCCTGCGGCGCAGGCCGACCCATCTGCTTAGTAACACAGACCTTGATTGACAAAGATGGATCAGCAGAGGGTAGACTTCCTGGCTCTTCTAAATATTTCATAGTCTGTGCCTCCCTGACATCTCTGTGCAGGGGTGGAGGTGTGTTTGTGAGAAACACAAATACAGCGATTAACTAAACGTAGAAATCAAATATACGGAATCAACTCTAATGACAGAAAATTAAAACAAAATTTCTTTTAAAACATAGTTTTTAAAGAAGCTCTAGAGTAAGGGGTGCCTATACAGGACGGCATAGATGAGGGGAGAGGAGCGGGGCCCTAGTCTCATTTGTCTTCTGTATATCCGGAACAGGGCTTTGGGGTTCTACAAACAGTATATGTGTGTCATAATAATAATAATAACGATACAGCTCGTATGTTATAAATGCATTATGGATTTATTGTCTTTTGTTCTATTTAATTTTCTTGCCCTAACTTCTAAATTTGGGACTTCATTTACTCAGTTAAAAATGAAAATAGAAAGACTGAAGTTACTTTATGTCAATTACACAGTATCAGAGACTGGGGATCACGTGTAGGTGGAAGTATTTTTACTAAGATGCACACTTAATATCTATTTTTATGTGTGTGGGAGAGCTTCTGTTTAAGAAAAAAGACTAGAAACTATGACCACCAATTGATGCAGCAGATTACCAGTCTATTTCAAAACAATTTTAATATATGATCTTGTTAACACACTGCTCAGAAGTATATAATTTTGCAAACAGTGCAGGTGAGATTCACATCCTCTGAAATAGAAATATTTCTAGTAAAAGTATAATATAATGCGGTTGGCACTCCATGGGGCTTGTGTCCCCGTTCACAATATGAATGTTTAATTATAGTTTATATTTGTCCATGTAGGTACAATTTCAGGCTTTGCTTCATATATATTTGGTATTGGTGCATGTAGTTCTTGTGTATGTGGTAAATGACTGAGATGAGAATTGTCTTCTTAAATATATAAGAACACATTCTTAGATTAGAAAAGTTTAAGAATGAGACAGTAATGAGATTAATCCTACCACATAGTCTCACCGATGATTTTTTTTTTCTTAAACAGAAGAGATATACATGGTAAGATATTTCTAACATAGCAGTTTTGCTAAGAGAGTAGAATAAAATATTCTCACGGGGGAAAAAAGGTAAATATATATGGGATCGTATGTGTTAATTAACTAGGTGGGAGGAATCCTTTCACAATGTATACATCTATCAAATCATCACATTGAACATTTTAAATACCTTACAGTTTGTCAATTTACCTCTATAAAGCTGGAAAAAAAAAAAAAAACCTTTCTAGTCCCTCTCCCCAAAGTTTACCGCTGTTAGTAATTTCTTATGTATTCTAGGGAAAACATTTTAACAAATAGCTTTCTTTTTCACAAAAGAGCTAGTATTTCTGCAGTCAGAAATATAGATTGGTGCTCTTTCCCTGTCTGCACCTGGAGTTCTCCCTCTGCCCATTTAAGAGGTTACTTGACTCCGTACGCTCATGTCCTTTGCTTCACTTAAACGTCCACCTGCTGCTGAGCATTTAAGTTGTTTCTAGTTTTTTGCAGATTTTTCTTGCTACATTTTGCAATAATTAGTGATAGGTAGATGGCTTTTCAAGCCATTTATTTTGTTTATTTATAATCTTCATTATGAAAAAATTACATGAATGTTATAGAAAATGTGCAAAATGAAAAAATTGTAAATTAATAAAAATTGTGAATAACCTCACTAACCAGAGAAGAGAACCGGCAACATTCTGGTGTATTCGGTCCTTTTTTCCTGTATCTACGAACACGTAGACCCATATGTATATATAGATACCCGTATAGTTGAAGTCCTACTGTCATACGGTTCTGACCCTGTTTTTTTCCATTTCATATTTTCTTGTGTCTTTAGAAAATCTTGGTGAGTATAATTTTTTAAACAACTCTATTTGTATCGCTTTCGCATAAAAATTATTTACATTTAAGGTGTACAACTTGATGTTTTGATGTGTGATACATTGTGAAATGATCAGCACAATCAAGGTAAATAACTTAGCTATCACCTCTATATAGTTACCAGTGTGTGAGGTGTGTGTGTGAGATTTAAGATTTGTCCTCTTAGCAAATTTCAAGTATACATTACAGTATCTTAACTATCATCACCATGTTGTACCCTAAGTCCCCAGAATTCATTCATCTTGCATAACTGAAACTTTATACCCTTTGACTAACATCTTTTCATTTTCCTCTCCCCAGCCCCTGGCAACCACCATTCTACTCTCTGCATCTATGTATGCGACTATGTTAGATTCCACATATAAGAGAGATCGGGCAGTGTGTGTGTGTGTGTGTGTGTGTGTGTGTGTGTGTGTGTGTGTGTGTCTTAGTCTTATTTTACCTAACATAATGTTGTCTAAGTTCATCCATGTTTTCTTAAATGGGAAGATTTCTTTCTTTTTTCTTGCTGAATTATATGCCTCTTCCTGTCCCTGCCCCCCTCTCTCTCTGTGTATGTGTACCACATTTTATTTATCCATTTTTTTCATTGGTGGACACTTAAGTGTCTTGACTATTATGAATAATGCTGCAATGAACATGAGGGTACAGATATCTCTTCAAGATTCCGATTTCATTTCCTTTGGATAAATACCCCGTAGTGGCATGGCTGGGTCATATGGTAGTTCTCTTTTTAATTTTTGAGGAACTTTCATACTGTTTTCCATTATGGCTGTATGAACTTACATTCCTACCACCAGTGTCCAGGGGTTCTCTTTTTTTTACATCCTCATCAACACTTTTGTCTTTTTGATAGTAGTCATTTTTATAGGTGTGAGGTGATATCTCATTGTGGTTTTGATTTGCATTTCTCTGATAAGGAGTGATGTTAAGTACCTTTTCATGTATTTGTTGGCTATTTGTATGTTTTCTTTAGAAAAATGTCTATTTAGGTCTTTGCCCATTTTTTAATTGGGTTATTTGTTGCTATTGAGTTGTATGAATTCCTCACATATTTTGGATGTTAACCCCTTATCTAGTATATGGTTTGCAAATATTTTTGGTGAGTGTAATTTTTAATAGTTGTATAATAATATACTATTACATCAACTAATTTATAATATGAAATTTAATTATTTTCTATTTCTTATTTTAGCTGGACCTCCATATACTTTGTATTTTGGTATTAAATTCTATGCTGATGACCCATGTAAGCTTAAAGAAGAAATAACCAGGTACAGTATTTACTTTGCTTTTGAACAGTACATGTACGGCTTATACAAAAGGCTTTATTTAAAACGAATTGGGGTCAAACATTTGGATGTGTGTCTACCTGCATTTTGCAATGCACTCCTGTGAGAGTTAAATTTAGACTAGTGTTGCATGAGGCAGATCAATGGCTGATGATAGAGGTGTTTGAACAATGGCATGAACCTGGGTGATACGATGATAGATTTTGCATCTGCTGTGATGTGATGTTTCTGTATCATTATTGTGAAAGATGCATTCAGCCTTTGTAGTCATGTAAAAGTAACTGTTTGAACTGTGTAAAGGAAGAGTATTTTGATGCTCAGTTTGTATATGTAAATATAAATTTGAAGAGCCAGTCATTTCTCTTTAATTGGTTGTAGCTTAAATATCATCTGTCCAGGGGTTTCATTTATCTCTGTAGGAAATGAAAAATTGCTTTTGGTATTTTATGATGTATCATTTCACCTTTGTCATCAAATGTTTTATTTCATTTAAGACAGAATTTTCAATTGATATTGGTTCTGTTGTTAAATAGCCCATGCCAACATTTGAAAGTGGCTTATAAAGAGCAAATAATAGTGTTATGTTTTTCATTTATTCCACTTGTGACTTGATTGCACATGGTAGCAAAAAACAAAAGTGTTTTTCTTAACTTAACTCTAAGTGGTCAGCTTTCTTAGTAAACCCCTATCGTTGGCTTAAGTAAAGCCTAATGTGTTATTCAAAAAATTTGAAGTCTTATCTTTGATAACTAAGGTGGTCTGTGGTTTTGTTCCTATTCCATCTTTTCATCTTTTCCCTTAGATGTTGTTTTGTCTTGATTCTGGACTGCACACAGAAGAGTGAGAGAGGGTAGGCTAATTGGACGTTTTCTATTCCACTCTGAAGTGCTATAATTAGGCCTCATTTTTAGAACTGTGCTGATGTCTGTATTCACATCTTCCATCACCACATTGTTAGTGAACATTTGAAAAGCAGGGCTGCTCTTTCAAGTTTTCCACGAGCATACCTCTGTGAGAGAAAGGCCGTTGTGTTGGGGAGATGTCAAAGAGTGGGGTTGTATTTACGTTAGAGTTTCATGAATAGTCTTTGCAGTCAAGAGGAATTTCTGAATCCTGGGCTCATGAGTCTGAGTGGTATAAAAATGCATTTATATCTGTAATTCATTAGGGAATTGCAAGGGAACATTTTATGAATATATAGGAAGGCCTTCATTTTGAGTTTGTCAGTAACTGCTCTGTGCCTCAGTTTCCTCAACTGTAAAAGTGAGATTTTTGTAAGCATTCCATGGGATAATGTATGTGCAGTTCTCATACAGTTGACCCTTGAACAACAGGGATTTGAACTGCATGGGTTCACTTATCTGTGTGTGGTTTTTTTTTCAATAAATACTGTAGATGCATTTTCTCTTCCTTATGATTTTCTTAATAACATTTTCTTTTTACTAGCTTACTTTATTTTAATACAGTATATAATACCTAAAACATCCAACGTACGTTAATTGACTATGTTATCATTAAGACTTCTGGTCAGCAGTAGGTTATTAATAGTTAAGTTTTAAAGGAGTCAGAAGTTATACATGGAGTTTCAACAGCGTGGGGGTGGATAACCCTAATCTCCATACTGTTCAAGGGTCAATTGTAGTTGGTTATGTTTTCTTATGGCAAGTGTCAGCACTCATTATTTCATTTTCTCCTTGTTTTGGCAGTTCAGCAGAGTTACATCTTAAATGAGGGTTAGGTTCCAAAAGATAAGTGATTTAGTGTTAAGAAGGAAGAAAAAGAGAAGTGCTTTATAATGCATTATTTCACACCTGGTCACCAAATATTAATGATGAACAGACATTTCGCTTCAGAATCTACTGACAGCTCGTTAACAGAATACATGGATTTGTGTGTTATGTACAACCCCACAAAATCTTCAGTACCACCTGTCTTTCCTCAAGTATTAGACCAGATCATGTAGTTAAGAACCAGATGACATAATTGACTTACAGGTAGTGGCCATGATCTGTAATAATTTATTTTTATTGCTCAAAACATATGGTTGGGTTTAGGTAAGTTAAATGTACATTTAAATGTGATATCACTATATATTTATTCTTGGTATGTCTTGAAGATAGAGTTATTGATTTGCATGAATATGTTAACTTAAATAGGTAGGCATGATGGACCTTAAAAAGGGAGTCGTTTACATGAGATAATTTTGGCAAAAGCAGGAATAGTACTCACCTCCCCCCCGCACCCACCCCCCCCATATATGCTGGAAAAAGTCTATTTAGGTAAGCATTTTCAAGTTGAACATTTATTTGCTTCATTTCTTTTGAAAAATTTTCTGGCCTACTCTGTATTGGCTCTTAGGTTGTTTATAATTTTTTGATATGAAAAATAATACTGTGGTAAACATGCTTATTCCTATTCTTCCACATATATATATATTTTTTGGTAATTATGCCATTTCATACATATTATACAGACCTCTTTCACAATTGAACTCATTTGTTTTACTCCTGCATAGTATTTCATAATATATTTAACCATGGGATGACTCTCTAGTTTGTTTCCTTTTTTAAAATTATAGATAATGCTGCATTGAATCTTCTCATGTACATATATGACCATACTAGATACAGTATTCCAGAAGGACGTTGTATTTAGAAAAACAAAACAAAATTAGAGGTGAATGGGATACACAAGAAAGTAAAATTCCAGACCATGAGAAATGTAAGTTAAAGAATCATATCAACTTGGAGTACTTGTTAGGTGCTCCTGTTTTCTGAACTAAAGTTAAGAGAACTGCAGGGTCACATATCCTAACCTCCACCCTTGTAGAACATTCCTGATATGTCAGCGTGCTTCTTTATAAACGTTTTAAAGATAGGAAACCTTACTGCCTTGTAAAACAATAGGAAATTCAATAAGAAATAAATCCTGGAACTTCTGTCATTAGTAGTAGGTTTTCTTTCTAGGTCTGTGCAGAATAAATGTAATCTTTCTTCTCTCTTTTCTGTCTTTTAAGTAATTCAAGACCTCATGACATTTGTCAATCTTATTTTCAACTCAAAATATTATGACAGTCTTCCATGTATTTCATGTCATTCATAGCTCTGTATCTTCTGTAGTTTTGATCAGCATAACACACATACTGGTTAAGAAGACATGCTTTAGAGTCAGAAAGGCTGAGGTTTGCATCCTTGCTGTGGTACTCACTAGTTGTACAATCTTGAGAAGATTACCTAACCTTTTTAAAGCCTGTTTTCTCATCTGTAAATGGAATTAAAATATTTCTTCAAAAAGATGACTGGAGGAATATGTAAGTAAAGTAAAAGTGTAAGTGTTCAGTAGATGATGGGTTAGCTAAAATGAAAATAATGATAATTATTTCGTTTTCAAATTATTGATTATAGAACTAGAGAGGAAAAGACCAATTTAGAGCCTGGAGAGAGGTATTCCAGGTTAAAGACAATCCTCTAATCAGAACTTTCCAGGTTTGTTATTCATTTAATTCTGAATCATCCTACTACTGCCTTCTAGTCTACATTTCTTAAATTTGTATAAAAAGACAAAATTCACTCGCTCCCCTACCCTTCATTCGCTAACTACGTAGAACATTGTTTCAATGCACTGAGTACCAAGGAAATTTAGTAGTGACCAAAGGGAGGTATGATTTCAGTTCTCCAGAGAGAAAGAGACAGAGAAACTGTCCATTGCTTTGCTGACAACCCTATCTGCGATGCCACTGAAATTTCCCTGAACTTCTAAGGCTCTTACAACTATTTCTAAAAAAGAAAAGAATGTTAGTTCCAGATGACATGTTCATAATGAACACTTTTTAGCTTCTAAAAACAGGTCTTTGATCTCAGAAGCTAAGCAGGGTTGGGCCTGGTTAGTACTTGGATGGGAGACCACCTAGGAAGACCAGGTGCTATAGGCGTAAAACATAAAAAATAAGGGATTGCAAGCAACAAGGTCCTTGCAATCTGTGAGGTCAACCAAGGGTTACCTCGCCTAAAAAAATGAATAAATACAATAAAAAATAAAAGAAGGTCTTTGTTTTTTAGTTTGTTTTGTAATATTTTGTTGTATTTTCTGGGGATTGACACTAGGCTTATCAATTTTATTATTATTGTCTTGGGAATCCACTTTGTGAAGATTAGCTTGTTTTACCTTCTTTGCCAGCTCAGTTACATACCTACTTCTGGAGCCCCTGTTTCCTTCTCTAAGTGAAGAGAATGGTCCTTAATACATCAGAGTTGAGGCAAGGATCACATTCCAGTATGGACGCAACATAAATTTGTAAACATTAAAGGACTATACAAATAGAAAGTGATACTATTGCTATTTGTTCCTATATTATAATCATCACTGTTAAGCTTCTGAGGCACAAGTGTTATTCCAGATCTTCTTTGTCACTTTCTCTTGAGATTTATTGGATGCTTCCTCCACTCTCTTTCTTCTTAAGCCATGCATGCCATTTCCTCCACAGTGTTCAATATCATGTTATTATTTAAGCATTTTTTCCTCTGTCCATCACATTTAAGTTTAATCCAAAATGATTAGGCTCCCATTGTGTGCTGTGTTCCCTCTCTGTAGGGACACAAAAACACCCCTGCCTCCCGTTTAGGTAGGTACTCTCCTCTTCAATTCCTCAGTTACACATTCAACTGGCATCAGAAATCAAACTTCTGCTTGTCCCCACATCTTTCAGTTTCCTCATTAGGGTCTCAAGTCGCTGGAAGGTACACTTCAGGCTGCTTTGATGTGGGCATTTCTGGCCTTCTTTGGCCATGGAATCTCAGGAGAATCTTTGCTTTGGGCTCCTGAAAGAAGAGGGTCTCTCTTCTCCTTGTCTAAGCAAATCTCCTTTGCCCATTCTTCTTTCCTCTGATACTTGCTAAATTGTTAATGGTCCACAATGGCTTATACATACTTCGTGTCAGTTCAGTTCTTTTCATTGAACAGCAGGCAAACAGAAAACTGCGAGGCCAATATTTCAAACCCCTCACTTATACTGGATGTAGTGTTGTGATGAGTGTTGGTAGAGGGAAGACAGAATGTTTCTTCCCCGAGGCTCACAATCTAGTTTGGGAGAGAGTGCATATATACCGGTATACTAATTTACATAAAAAGATAAACAGTAGTTGCTCTGTGAAACCTCTGTTTTGTACCAGAATGTGTTTTGTAAAGCTTCCTTATTAAGTGGGTTATTTTTAGTCAGCATTTTTTTTTTTCTCCAATAAGGGCACAATATAACTAGGGTCACAATATAATTTATTGTCTAAATCCTGACACTTTGGAGAATGATGAGGAGAGTTATAATAATTAGGCTCGTGTAATAGGCACAAACTAGAACCGTCCTAGGTAAACTGGAGTGCAGATTCACCCTAATTAAAACCAGAGATAAACAAGGAGTTAAGCATCTAATCATAGCCTTAATCAGAATGACACAGAAGACACAGCAACTCTAAATCTGGAATTTAAATGAAATTTTAAGTTGTACTGTATAAGTCCCATAAAATGGACAAAATATATAGTTAATTAAAAATAGAACCTGAGGTATAATCAAGTGTTTAGCATATAAAAATAAGATTTTACTGTATCATAAATTTGTCTTGTATAAAACTATTACAATGCTTGCTGTCATTAAGATAAATTCCTAATTAAAAATAGTTTACCTGTCTTCTTCTATTTTAGTGGATTATTAATGCAACGACTTAAAGATCTTTTGGTATCTTTAAAAAGTAGGCTGTACAGGGAAATCTGAACATGTCTTTTTTTTTTTTTTTTTCTTCATGAATTTCTCAGAGACAGCAACGGTTCAGTTTTTTCCATTTTCATCTACCTCTTGACCGGCTCGTAATCATAGCCATCCATCAGGACAGCAGATCTTTATTGAGGAGCTATTGTGTGCTTATGGTGGGATACAGTCACCAGTGGGTTATGATTCCTGTTTTTTGTATGTTTGTCTTTCTCCGTGTTTCAGATCTGTCTTTTTCATCTCCCTCTGTTTCTCTTTGCCTTTCTCTTTAAAGCAAACTCTTGTGAGATTTAGGTCCTTCAGTTTCTGTATTTGGCAAAGGATTTAACTATCCAGTCGGATGTTATAAAAGTCTTAATAGAGCAAGACAAATATGCATCTGTGACCCATTTCCGAAAAAAATACGCTTCAGAAAAGAAATTCCAAGTTAACAGTAGGGAAAGAGAGAGTAGCTAAACGCGTTTCCAGCAAGCAGTGGTACTTCTAGTGAAATGTCTCTCTAGTTTATAAGCTTTCGCATTTAATTTCTGCTAATGTCACTCTTCAAGAGGAGCATAGATGATTATAATGAAATAGATTTGATATCCAAGACTAGCATTCATTCAGGGAAGGAAAGATTTTAAGTCGGGCCAGAAATGCAAATGAAAGGTACGGAGTGGTGGTGGTGGGTTGTCATTGGTTAATGGCAAGAAATTTGGCTCAAGAAGTCTTATAACCTATCTTAAGGATCTTGAACTTTATTCTGAAGACAAAGAGAAGTCTTTTAAGGGTTTGTTTGTTTGTTTGTTTACTTGTTTTAATCAAGGGAGTGGTGTGTCTTATTTACCTGTTAAGAATCCTATTTACTTCTCAGGAAAGTAAATAGTTTGGAAGAGAGGTAAGTATGAATAATGACAGAGCAGTGAAGGTTTAGAAATCCAGTGGGTAGTGACCTGAACTAGGATATGGAGAGAAGTGTATGGATTCCCAAAACTACCAGATTTATTGACAGCACGTGGGTGCCAAGGGTTACACATTATTCCTAGGCTTCTTTTACTTGATGTCTGGAGAACTGTGGTGTCATTTACTGAAATGGGCAGTGGGGAAACACAGGCTTTTAAGCAGATTTTCACTTAAGCCTGTGGGTGTAATCGAAGTGGGTATCAGTCTTCTAGAAATAATCAGAGTAGCCTCTAACATTTGGTTTCCCTCACCAAGAGCTTTGGTTGTGAGCATTTAGAGAAGAGAAATTTATCACGGCCGATTTTTATAAATCATTTCCTTTGCTTTTTTTCTGCTCTTCTCAATGACATGAAGAGTCACCTTGCAAAGAAAGAGAAATCACAAAAAACAGCCTGAAGTGTGGGGATGGGGGAGAAAAAGGGGATGGGGTGGGGAGAGAAAGAGAGGGAGGGAGGGAGAGAGAGAGAAAATAGTAAGTTAGTGGTGTTGGCCTGGGGTCATGTTGGTAGTTCATTAGATTGGTTCATAAACCTCTGGTCTCTCTCACTCCACTGACACAAAGGTGAATGGTAGGGTGGGTGGGGGATGGGAAGCTAGCTAAGTTATATAGCACCCTATTAAGAGAGATCTAGGATCAGATTTCTCAGATTCCAGTCTGGCTTTGCTACTTGACTAGTTGCGAAATCTTGGACAAGTTACTTCATCTCTTTGTGTCTGTTTCTTCATCTGCAAAATGGAGATTATAATAGTACTGACCTCATTTTAAAATTTTGCATAAGTTATTGTATGTAAAATATTTGGAATGAGTTAGAATATTTACAATGTTTAGAAAAGCGGGTGGCACTATTATAACAAGTTTTGTTCAGGCGAATGGAATGAGTAAAGCTGCAGATAATGGGCAGGGCCTTTAAGTGGAAGTCTTGATGGAATTTTTGTCCTGTGCCTGTGATTTTAGACCCTGTAGCTAACACATGTCATATAAGTTGGGTCTTTGTGATTTGTTCTCTCATTAAGATTATGCCGTCATAGTAGTGGCAATGGCAGTAATGAGAATGGTAGGAATAGCTTATATGTAACCTCCATGTCAGCCTTATACAGTGTAGATACTTCACTTACCCGGTTTTACAGGCGAGGAGACTGGCCGTTAAGAGAGGTTCAGCCACAGATCAAGGTGACAGGCTAGAGAGTGCTGGAGCTGGGGTGCAATCCAGCCAGTCTAACTTGAGAGCCTGTGTTTTTTAGCCACTACCCTGTATTGCCTCTGTCGAGTGTGTTTTTAAATAGTCTGTTCCCAAACAGTCCCTTCACAAAAGAGCAGAAAGTACTTTATTTTCATTAAAGGTGATTGGTTGTTACCTGAATCTCAGGCTCTGAAACTTGAGGTCTGGGTAGCATAAGGTATCATTAATCTCTTCTTTCCATTTCTCTTTTAGATATCAGTTTTTCTTGCAGGTGAAGCAAGATGTCCTTCAGGGTCGGCTGCCCTGCCCTGTCAGCACTGCTGCTCAGCTGGGAGCATATGCCATCCAGTGTAGGTTCCACTTATGTAAATTTGCTTCAGACGTGCGAGAAAAATAATTGAATTTTTCTTTTTAAGCAAGTTTGTATGCTACAGTTTTTCTTATCAAATGGCATGTTGCTAAAAAAAAATTTGATTTTGTTTGGATTTCAGTTTTTATTCGGGTTCCTTTGGGGGGGGGTTAAAATTGTTGCCGTTTTTTTTTTCTTTTTGTTGGTTCCATTGCGTTTTTGTTGGCGGGGTTGGCTTTGATTCTTGATTAAGTGGAAGGTCTGAAAATTTGTTCTGTTCTACATTCTACCTGAGTTCATTGATCCCCTGAAGGTATGACTCAGAGATCACATTGCTTCCAGGCCGCTGTAGTGAAGACTCCATGGGGTCAGGTGCCGACACCACTGCAGTGTGGCACACGTTTGGCACTCATTGCACTTAAGCTGTTGGCATCAATATGATGACCATGTGGGGCAGTTCCAGGTTGCATTGTCGTTTTGGAGACAGAGGCAGAGGCTGAGGGCAGTGAGGCTGGACAGCACATTCTTGTCTTTGTGTCACTTGCAGATCAGAAACATTGTAGGAAAAATATCCTAGGAAAAATGTCACGTAGATGAACTGGGTTGGGCTGGAGGGAAGAGAATTTTTAAGCATAACGTAGTGAGCTTTCTGCTTTCCTTTTATTTCTTTGTATTAATCGTGGTGGGGGTTTTGTGCAGCATTGTATTATATTTCTATGACCATTATTTGGGGCAAATACATTTTGAATCATGTGCTCTATTTCTTAGTGTCATTGTCTGAGAGGATATATTGGGTTCATGGTTGTTTTTAATATCTAGTATTTCCAATATATGTACTCTAAATTCTGTTTACAACATTTTTTTGTATATAAACTGATGAGAAAAATTGAAATGAAAATGATGATAATTATAGTCTTTCAGAAAGTAAAACTACAGAACTTGTGTTTTTATTATGATTTTGTTTATACCATTCATATATGCTCATCAGACTTATTTTTTTCTAAATTAGTTATATATGAATTTATTAATAAGGCACTTGAAGAAAATGTTTGAGAATGATAGGAATATTTTTATTTCTGCATATTTAGGAATATTTTCCTAAAATGGAAAAAATTACAATTTTTTATTTTTTTTTATTTTTTAGCTGAACTTGGAGATTATGACCCATATAAACATACTGCAGGCTATGTGTCAGAGTATCGGTTTGTTCCTGATCAGAAGGAAGAACTCGAAGAAGCCATAGAAAGAATTCATAAAACTCTAATGTAAGAATCACATTTTAATAACTATAATCAACATGTTGTATGTTAGGTGCCCAGAATGTCATTTTATAATTGGAAGGTTATACTCTTTGACCAACATCTCCTCCATGTCTCCCACCCTGGTGACCAGCCCCTGGTAACCATCATTTCAGTCTCTGTTTCTGTGAGGTCGATTTCTTTAGATTCTTTAGATGCAAGTGATATCATACAGTGTTTGTCTTTCTCTGACTTCTTTCACTTAGTGTAATGCCCTCAAGGTCCATCTATATATTTGAAAGTAGCTAAGAGAGTAGATCTTAAATTTTCTCACCACAAAAAAGAAATGGTAATTATGTGATAAGATGGAGGTAGTAGCTAGCTATGGTGGTAGTCATTCTGCAATATATAAATGTATCAAGTCAACACATTGTACACCTTGAACTTACACGAGATTTTATGTCAATTATATCTCAATAAAGCTGGAAAAAGATACCACCTTATATTACATCAACCATCATCTGTTTGCTATTAGCAGTCTTAAGAAAAGTTTATAGAATAAATTTCTTGCCTTTTTCTGAAACAGTCTCTCATTCTTTTTCTTTTTAAGGTTTTTACTGCATGTAACAATAAAATGCTCATAGAAACTCTAAACAATTATAAATATAAAGGAGAGAGTAACTCCCAATACCTAAAGTCAAGATATTTTTGATTATTGGCCTTTCAAACCTCACTATGCATAATTTCCCATAGAGAAAATTTATTACATATAGATTTATGTATGTGTGATTTTACATAAATGGAGTCATTCTGTGTGTACTGTATTTTGCAGCCGACTTTTTAGTCACCAGTACCTTGTGAGATTTATTTTTTAACTATAAATATATTTTATAACCACAAAAGCCTTAATGTATTTTGGATTTGCTATGTCGTTAAGTTTGTAAGTTCTTCACAGTTATAAGCAAAGTCCTAGTCAGTCTGTAGTAACGAATCTGGAAATCACGATGACACTGGTGTGGAGCCTCGGAGGATGTTGTGTTAATACCACATGCACTTCTAAGAATATACCTGCCCTGAGTAGGATTTTCAATTAATGGCCTGCAGCATCGAAGTTATAATTTAATTATAGTTATTTTAGTTAAATCTTCTATACCGATTAACTTCGCTTTATTGCCTTCTTATGTAACACTCCCTCTTGAATTTGCTTGGTTTCAGATCTAATATAGTTAAGAAAAAAAATGTAGAATTAATATGGTCAACAAAAAATGTTTGCTGAAAGATCTGTTTCAGTGAGTAGTCGCAGAAGTCAATTCCTGAATTGCAATCAGAGAAAGCAGACTCCATCTTGTATTAGTGTGCACCAGAATTTTCTCTGGGCTGATTATAGAGCCCTTCATTTTAAGGTTTCACTGAAGTGTATGCTAAGAAAGTGCCTGTTATAACATTATGTTTGACACATTTCGAGACTGCTAATTCTAGGAGTTTCAAAGCACAATTATATTTTGAAATTATCAAGGAGCGCTGGGTAAAGAGCCTTACATGTTTTTTGTGATGGTGTTGACAATGTGACTGTTACTTAAAAGGGAATAAAGCTCGATCAAGGTTTGGTAGCTTTCTTGTATCTAATTTGTGATGAACATTTTTTATAGATTTCAAAAATATGGTTTATTACTGGGTTTTCCAAGGTGATATGAAACATAGGAATACATCAAAGCAGGATTTCTTAATTTTAAAAAAGTTCATAGCTCCTTTTGTTAACCATAAAAAATCTTTTTACACACACACACACACACACACACACACACACACACACACACAGCTCTGCTTATCCATGGAGATTCCTGGCAGATGCTCACCCTCATTAGGAATGAATGCTGTTTTCTGTCTATTATTGCCAGTGAAGATTTTAGGTAGATTTCTGTACTTTGTATTAAGAAAATGACAAGTATTTTTTACAATTTCTAAATACTAACTAATATGTTTTCAAACTGCTGTGCTCAGGAGCGGCTGATGAGCTGGTTGGGTGTAGGGGAGTCCATTCTCTTCTTCCCACCCACCACTGCTCTCATGCCTTTTTCCTCCTGACAGAGAGCTAGCTGCTGGTGCATGGAGACGTTTTACTCTTTGTCAGGGGTATGCTTTAAAATTTGAGTGCTGCTTAATCTCTTTGGGGGTTTCTGAAGTTGAGAATTTTTAATATATGCCAGGACATTGAGATTGGCTATAATGAGCAAAAATGGATTCGGTAAGTGAAATTAACTTAACACGAGTATCACTTCAGAGTATAAAATTCGGTCACCAAGTAAGCAAGGGGCATCTTGAAATATAAAGACTTACATTTGCATTAGCACAAAGGATTATTTATTTTTTACAGTGAATATAGTGAAGATGGTTTATATTCCCTGTAAGTGCCATAGCTATCAGTAAAGGAAGGCTCTTTGTTTTTATGCTGGATGTAGGGGTCAGGCTCCTTCTGAAGCAGAGCTGAATTACTTGAGGACTGCCAAATCCCTGGAGATGTATGGCGTTGATCTTCATCCCGTCTACGTGAGTGACATTTAATTAACACAAAATATTTTAAACTGATGACATTTTTCTTCAAGTGTCACTGAAACTCCCAAAGGAAAGCTGCAGTCCTGTTATTTCGTGAGAAGTTGATACTTTTTCATCTGTGTTTTTCAAACACAACGAATCTCTTGCATGGATTAAAACCCTAATGAGTTTTGCATAAAAGTCTGTGATTTTATTTCCATGTGTAGAAAACAATTAACTGGCCTTGAAAACACAATCTGGATAACAGCTCCAAAGGGCTTAGCTAAATGTCAAAACAATTTAAAATTGGTCTGTAATTGATTGTATTAGATGGAAAACAGGAGGGTTTTCCAAAAATAGATTTTATGGCTGAAAAAACTTTTATCAAATCATTTGCCAGGTAAAGTAGACTTTACGCAACAAACAGTATAGGTGCAACTATTGGTGGTTCTGCAGGTTCTGTCAATATTATGGTTATTGCCTATTGTATTTCTTACCACTGCATTAATAGAAATATTTTTGCAGATTTTTTTTCAGTGGCTGACAGAAACTTGCTGAACATAGTCATTGAGCAGTTATACTCAATCTCTATCAAGTGTTCTGTATCTAGGTCTTAAGCTTTGAACCACTTCTCTAAGGTTACCAATTGATTATTCGATTCCAGTGAGATCGAAATGTGCCTTTTATGTTATGAGTTTAGTTAACAATAGTCAGATTTAATTATTTGAGAAAAGGAGCCAGGTACCTTATTCTTTACATGAAATGAATTGCTAAAGATTATTTATAGAGTGTTTGTCAATTGGATTACAGAACTCAATTTTTAAGGAACTCTGATAAAACTTACTGTTATGCAAATAACTCATTCATGTATTCATTTTATGTGTCTTTGGCTCATCAGAGTTTCCTAAAACAAGATATCATATTATTTGTAAAGAGTTAGGTCCATCCCTAGGTATACCATTAATATGCAATAAAAGTTACATATTTGGGGGAAGTAGTAGTACCCTGATAGATTTCAGTCTCATCAGATCATTAAATGCTCTACACTGTCTTTAAGAATACTTCTGAAATGTTGTGGAATAGTTATATTTTTCCCTTCTAACCACATTAATCTTGTTAGATTTTTAGGTTTTTTTAAAATACGTATTTTATAGGAAATGTGTAAAGAGAGTCTTTTGCAAAATATTTCTGCATTAGTGTTATGTTTATCCTAATTCACAGATACTTTTTTTGTGGGCCGTGGAATTTATGGTAAATGAACTAGATTCATTAGAATCTTCTACACATTCCTTTAAGATTGAATTTTTAGAACCGAAAGTGGGCAATGGCTAGAATTCTTCCAAAACTTATTAGTTGTTTTATGGTCTTTGGGAATATGACTTTGCAGTCTGTTATTTGACCTGAAGTAGAAATAAGATGAACATAAACAGGCAGTTCTGTGCATGTTCTTAGTACCCACTCCGTAACTTTTTCATTTTACAATTCCATTTTCTTAATTGAAGTTTATCATTGTCTGGAAATTAAGGGTGTCCAGTTTTTACCAGAAGAGATTGTATTTTAAAATTTTTGAGCAGTCTTAAAATCACAAGTGGAAGTTGGAAGGAGTAAGACAGAGACCTCAGAAAATCCAAGTATATGCCCTCAGGTGGCTGCCTGAACTTTCGGGAGTGGGTGGTGATGAACCAGGTCTCATGATTGTCCACACCAAAGAGAAAGATCAAGATGAGTCCTTGGAAAGGGACCCTTGATAGAGGGGACTCTTGATAGAAGTTCTCAATCCCTGGCAGCACAGGAGAAGCACCTGGAATATTTATGTGTTTTTGCTGTGTGGGCCCCTTGGTTCCAGATTTTGATTTAGCTGGTTTTGATAGCGCCCAGGCGTTAGCATTTTAAGCCAAATGGGTGATTCCAATTAATGTGCAGTAAGGGTTGCACACCGCTGTAGAAACAACATGGGGTGAGTCAGTCAGTGGCCTGATTGATAGTCTAGGTTCTTTTAATAACTGAAGTTATAAGTATGAATGCACTAAGAAAATTTTCTTAAAAAACTGAGCAACAAGTTAGCTGCCATCATAGCTTAGCTAGCTCTTAAGCTGATATCTTCCAAAAACTAGATCCAGTATTAATGCAACGAATTATGTTTGTGTGGCCAATTATAGTTTGACAAAGAGCATTTATATGAATTAATTCATAGTTATAAGTATATGTTTGTTTTTGCAGGGAGAAAACAAATCTGAGTATTTCTTAGGATTAACTCCAGTTGGTGTTGTTGTTTACAAGAATAAAAAGCAAGTGGGGAAGTATTTCTGGTAAGTCTAAATTGAGGGCAGAGTTGAATTAAAGTTATACACTGTATATACTGGACTTATATTTTTAATATATGCTAGGACATTGGGATTGGCTATAATGAGCAAAAATGGATTCGGTAAATGAAATTAACTTAACACGAGTATCACTTCAGAGTATAAAATTTGGTCACCAAGTAAGCAAGGGGCAGCTTGAAATATAAAGACTTACATTTGCATTAGCACAAAGGATTATTTATTTTTACAGTGAATATAGTGAAGATGGTTTATATTCCCTGTAAGTGCCATAGCTATCAGTAAAGGAAGGCTCTTTGTTTTTATGCTGGATGTAGGGGTCAGGCTCCTTCTGAAGCAGAGCTGAATTACTTGAGGACTGCCAAATCCCTGGAGATGTATGGCGTTGATCTTCATCCCGTCTACGTGAGTGACATTTAATTAACACAAAATATTTTAAACTGATGACATTTTTCTTCAAGTGTCACTGAAACTCCCAAAGGAAAGCTGCAGTCCTGTTATTTCGTGAGAAGTTGATACTTTTTCATCTGTGTTTTTCAAACACAACGAATCTCTTGCATGGATTAAAACCCTAATGAGTTTTGCATAAAAGTCTGTGATTTTATTTCCATGTGTAGAAAACAATTAACTGGCCTTGAAAACACAATCTGGATAACAGCTCCAAAGGGCTTAGCTAAATGTCAAAACAATTTAAAATTGGTCTGTAATTGATTGTATTAGATGGAAAACAGGAGGGTTTTCCAAAAATAGATTTTATGGCTGAAAAAACTTTTATCAAATCATTTGCCAGGTAAAGTAGACTTTACGCAACAAACAGTATAGGTGCAACTATTGGTGGTTCTGCAGGTTCTGTCAATATTATGGTTATTGCCTATTGTAGTTCTTACCACTGCATTAATAGAAATATTTTTGCAGATTTTTTTCAGTGGCTGACAGAAACTTGCTGAACATAGTCATTGAGCAGTTATACTCAATCTCTATCAAGTGTTCTGTATCTAGGTCTTAAGCTTTGAACCACTTCTCTAAGGTTACCAATTGATTATTCGATTCCAGTGAGATCGAAATGTGCCTTTTATGTTATGAGTTTAGTTAACAATAGTCAGATTTAATTATTTGAGAAAAGGAGCCAGGTACCTTATTCTTTACATGAAATGAATTGCTAAAGATTATTTATAGAGTGTTTGTCAATTGGATTACAGAACTCAATTTTTAAGGAACTCTGATAAAACTTACTGTTATGCAAATAACTCATTCATGTATTCATTTTATGTGTCTTTGGCTCATCAGAGTTTCCTAAAACAAGATATCATATTATTTGTAAAGAGTTAGGTCCATCCCTAGGTATACCATTAATATGCAATAAAAGTTACATATTTGGGGGAAGTAGTAGTACCCTGATAGATTTCAGTCTCATCAGATCATTAAATGCTCTACACTGTCTTTAAGAATACTTCTGAAATGTTGTGGAATAGTTATATTTTTCCCTTCTAACCACATTAATCTTGTTAGATTTTTAGGTTTTTTTAAAATACGTATTTTATAGGAAATGTGTAAAGAGAGTCTTTTGCAAAATATTTCTGCATTAGTGTTATGTTTATCCTAATTCACAGATACTTTTTTTGTGGGCCGTGGAATTTATGGTAAATGAACTAGATTCATTAGAATCTTCTACACATTCCTTTAAGATTGAATTTTTAGAACCGAAAGTGGGCAATGGCTAGAATTCTTCCAAAACTTATTAGTTGTTTTATGGTCTTTGGGAATATGACTTTGCAGTCTGTTATTTGACCTGAAGTAGAAATAAGATGAACATAAACAGGCAGTTCTGTGCATGTTCTTAGTACCCACTCCGTAACTTTTTCATTTTACAATTCCATTTTCTTAATTGAAGTTTATCATTGTCTGGAAATTAAGGGTGTCCAGTTTTTACCAGAAGAGATTGTATTTTAAAATTTTTGAGCAGTCTTAAAATCACAAGTGGAAGTTGGAAGGAGTAAGACAGAGACCTCAGAAAATCCAAGTATATGCCCTCAGGTGGCTGCCTGAACTTTCGGGAGTGGGTGGTGATGAACCAGGTCTCATGATTGTCCACACCAAAGAGAAAGATCAAGATGAGTCCTTGGAAAGGGACCCTTGATAGAGGGGACTCTTGATAGAAGTTCTCAATCCCTGGCAGCACAGGAGAAGCACCTGGAATATTTATGTGTTTTTGCTGTGTGGGCCCCTTGGTTCCAGATTTTGATTTAGCTGGTTTTGATAGCGCCCAGGCGTTAGCATTTTAAGCCAAATGGGTGATTCCAATTAATGTGCAGTAAGGGTTGCACACCGCTGTAGAAACAACATGGGGTGAGTCAGTCAGTGGCCTGATTGATAGTCTAGGTTCTTTTAATAACTGAAGTTATAAGTATGAATGCACTAAGAAAATTTTCTTAAAAAACTGAGCAACAAGTTAGCTGCCATCATAGCTTAGCTAGCTCTTAAGCTGATATCTTCCAAAAACTAGATCCAGTATTAATGCAACGAATTATGTTTGTGTGGCCAATTATAGTTTGACAAAGAGCATTTATATGAATTAATTCATAGTTATAAGTATATGTTTGTTTTTGCAGGGAGAAAACAAATCTGAGTATTTCTTAGGATTAACTCCAGTTGGTGTTGTTGTTTACAAGAATAAAAAGCAAGTGGGGAAGTATTTCTGGTAAGTCTAAATTGAGGGCAGAGTTGAATTAAAGTTATACACTGTATATACTGGACTTATGGGACTTAGGTGTCAATGAAAGGATTGGAAAAAGAAAACAGGTATATTTCTAGTGGTTGATAAATATGAGTGAAATTGGGTATAAGATTTATTCCAACACATCTTAAAATATTTTCTCTGTAAATGTGATTTGGATTCTGAACTCTTGCCTATGGAAACTGTATAGTAGGATTTCATACCTGTTCCAGTGTGGGCTGGTGGGTTGTGGGCCTGGGACTTCTCTGAGTTCTAAGTCTAAGTGGGGAAAAATCTGAGAGAGAGTGAGACTCTTATGGCACCACACTGTGTCTGGGAAAGCAGCACTGCCAGGACCTTGGGGATTCCAGGCTTGTCTGCATTTACTAGAGAAGCATAGGAGAATGAGGATGGAGTTTTGTTTAGGAAGGTGTCCAAAGCGGAAGATGCACAGGGGAACTCTACAATTACTGCAGCAGTATATAAAGGAACCACTGTGAATCAGTCTTTTTCCACTGGATAGTTTTCTGAATTTCTGAAGGGTTAATTCTTAAAAACAGTAACACCACCACCATCTGTTTTTTTTTTTTTTTTTTTTTTTACCCCCTCCCCCTCACCCAGGCCTCGGATTACAAAGGTTCACTTCAAGGAGACACAATTTGAACTCAGAGTACTGGGAAAAGATGTAAGTAGCGCTCAGTTTAACTGAGAAGGGGGAAGTCTTGCCTCCTCATCGATAGCTAAAAGACATTGTGAAATAGAACTTCCATGTTTTCTTCAGTTGCAAACACATGGAAACCAGTTAATTGACTCATGTGCACAACTTCTTAAGGAAGGGACAGGGAATTGAATAGACATGAATGAGCTGGTAATGGAGAAATGTCATTTTAGTTTTAGCAAGGGGAAATAAACCTTTCTAGGGCAGAGGAGAGAATAGCAGGTGATTGTTGTTATTATAGTTTGCTATTGTGCAGTTTGCTCTTCAGCACTGTCTGTGAACGTGGGATTCGTACAATCAGAAGGATTCATACACTCTGTATGCACCTGCATATAGAATAAGAAGTGTCTTAATTTTGTTCCAAAGTACGCTAAATAACCTAGGCAGTCATGCTTCTGCTCCTTCCCTGCTGGGCGTGGTAGATAAACTAAAAGAGAGACTCTGGACTTTAAAGGGAGAATGTAAGATGGGGTGCAAAAGAGCTGGCCCTCGCTCTGCACCTTGGCGGTGTCCCCCAGGACTGCTCGGGTAATGGGCACAGTATTCGTCAGAGCCTGGAGGTGCTTTCATGCCTTGACAGGTAGCTTTTAGGAAACTGGGCAAAAGAAGGCAAGGATGCGAAAGCTTCCTTTTAAGCTACCTGTAAAAATAGTACTCCCTTGAAATACAATGACTGTAATCCACATTTATGGGATAAATGAGTAAAAATATGATGTAGCAGAATCCACCCTTCTGTCTCTTTGATACTTACTAACTTTATGCAGAACAAAAACCTAAGTGAGTGGCATTGAATTGATGAGATATTTGTTGTAAAAAAGAGATAAATGAAATCTGTGTTTATGCATCTGCAAGTTGAGACACAGGAAAAGTGGCTGTAGCTGCAGCTGGAATTGCTCCTGGCGTAGTAGTTTACATATAGCAGGTACTCAGTAAATATCCGTCGAACGATCAATGAACTGATCTACTGAGATTATGTATTGCCAAATCCCAAAACCTGATACTACTATTTGTTCTTCTAGGAAAAATAGTCATCCTCCTTGAACTGTGACAGGCTGCCATTTATCGATAAAATTAAAATCGGATTTTGAAATGATTTTAACTTGTAAGGAGGGGGAAATTCCAGATTTTTAAAGAAATAATATCTCCAAACCTCAGAGTAGTTCTTAACAGTGTAGTTTGAAGGAAATCCACTTTTCTTCAACTCTTGATTAGATGCATCCAACTTAAATGATGTGCTAGTATAAGATTGAATTAAAATAATCCAAAAAGTAGAATTACTCGATAGTAAGGTTATGCCATTTTCTCCTTATCTTGCCGCTGGTTTTATGTGACTTAATAATGCAATGAGCAATATCTGTTCAATACATCAATAATAATGTTTCAAGTTTTTAATAAGAATATGATAATAAAATGGTAAGGCTTCATGGAAGCATTGCTATTATTCATTTTCTCCTTTATATCTAAATTAATTTTGAGAGTAAGGTCTTTTGGTGGACTTCTTGTCGCTTATTATTACAGTGACTTAAAATGTCTTCTACTGCCTCGGGATAAATATTTGATAAATTCTCAGCCAATTTGAATTTTCAGCTTCTTAGGATTCTTCATAATCGGGTGAAAACAATAACAAAACTAATATCATCATGTTATTTTTTTAATGGCAGCCTCCATTATATGCCCTGTTTTCTCATGCACTCTGCTCAGTGCCGGGCCCTTCTGCAGCTTCAAGAAGAAATGAATGTTTGGGTATGGCCTGAGACCCTGCACACTCCTGAGTCGTTTAAGCCTAATGTCAGTGATCTTTAGTACAGTGTCAAAGCAGGTCACATAACTCAGGATTGACTCAAAGGAATTCTAAAAAAATTAAATAGCACGTTAATTTAACCAAAGCAACTCATTTCCTGAGCATTCTTGCTTTGTGGAGTCTTTCTTCTTTTTCCACCAGGGTGCCACTCTGTAAGATAGTGATTTACGTAATGGCGGAATTAAGTTGATTATTATGGATGCCTAACCGTAATCATAGATTAAATAGAAAAGTCCCCTGAAACCTATCACCTGGAACAATAATCACATCAGCTTGAAAAAATGGTTAAAATGCTTATTCTATTGGTTTTCTGGTTGGCTGGTCGGGTCAGAGAGACTTAACTTAGTATGTTCAGTGCTATGAAGGTCAAATTCAAATATTCAGTTTCCAAAAGAACAGCAAAGTCCTACAGATAAAAGATTTTCCTGGTGGCACACCATACCACTAACACTTTCTGATTCCACATTTTAATGTTAACTGTGTCCAACATAACACATTAACATATCTTAGTAAATACTGATAACCTAGTCATATATTTCTTGCATCCACAAGTAACAATCTCGTCTTTCTCAGATACAACCTTAATGAGTTCAGTGATTCACTTTTGACAGTGCAACAAATGGTTGTCTGCAACTAAATACTGATTTTATAAAAATTTATCCCTCTGAGAGGGTCAGAAGCTAATTGTTGTAAATACTTTTATGTATTATTTAAGCTTCAAAATAGGCACTGTGGTTTATACCTTACAGAAAATAAAAACTTTTAGTAAAAAGATCTTACACACAGTAATTATAGAAAATCTAGGAATTTTCTATGAAGAAGAAATTTTATAAAGAAAAATAAAATTACCTATTAACATAAAATTCAGAGGTAATGATTATTATTTAGGTACAATCCCTTTCAGATTTTATCCTGTTAGAGTGAACATATAATATATGTATATACAGATATGTACATCATCTTTATGTGGTTTTGTACACAGGTTTTCATCATAAACATTTTTCCTTTATTATTCTCATTCATTATGTGCCTGCACAGTGTTTGATAATGTTTTACTTTTTATGTGTTTTACTTTTTTTTCTTAATATTGTGGATCAATTTTTTCCTTCTATTTTCTTATAATTGTTTTTTGCAGAGAAAGCTATAGAATTTTATGTTTATCTCAAATCCTGCCATTTTGCTGAATTCTTAAGTTCTAGCCAAGAGCTCTTAATTTGATTCTTATAAATTTGTAGAGGTGTATATCACTAACAAATAAAAATAATTTATTCCCTCATTTCTGTTATTTATGTTTCATATTTTATAGAAATTCTAGAGAAGTGTTAAGTGATCTAGCAATATCAGGCATCCTTGATTGGTTTGTGATTTTAATTAAAATGCCACTTTGTTCTGCCACTTATGTATTAGCTTTTGATTTTATGAATATGTGCTTATTTACCAGGGGTTTAAATTTTTTAAAAGTCTGTTATCAGATGGTTGATTTTCACTGAAAGCCTTGAGAGCAAAGATAGTTGCTTGTTCACTCATTCAACAAACAATGCTTATTTCAAAACTCCAGGTGAGGGATGATAGTGGCTCAGACCAGGATAACAATCTTCCGAGTGCTGAGAAGCTGTTCGATTCTGGATTTAGCCATACAGTTTCGTGGATATGGGGAGGTATGAGATAGAGTCCTGGAGATTTAAAGGTGTTTGACTGGTGAAGCAGGAAGAATAGAGCTGCCATCAAGTGAGATGGAGAAGATGATGATTAGAGCAGGCTTAGGAAGGTCCAGTTTTAGCATGTTGAGTTTGAGATGTCTGCTAGACATCTAAGTGGAGACGTTTAACAAGTGAGCTGTGTGAGTCTGGCCTTTGGGACCAAGTCTAAGCAGAATATTCACATTTGAGAAATAGTGACATATCTTGATATTAAAAGCCATGAGACTGTGAGATCACTAGGAGAATGAGTATAGATAAGAGAAGAGGAAGAACCAGCAAAGGAGGTAGATAGAGAAAGTGGGTAGAAAGAACAGTAACTGTTTTCAACTTTGCTAGGTAAAAATCATGTATTAAGTAAGTGTCAATGATGCTGATATGTCGAATAAGGTAAGTGCTGAGAACTGACCACTGAATTTAGAGAACGTAGAAAGTTATTGATAAGACCAATTTTGGTGGATTGAAGAGTGAGATATAACCTAGCAATTTCACACTTAGATCGGATACCTTAGAGAATCACAGGGATATGTGTGTTCATTGCAGCACGTATGTGAAAGTAAAAAAAAAAAATAATAATAACCTAGAAGTCCATTATAGGAGAATGAATACCTAAATTGATGCATATTAATAAAAAAACAAAAGAAGTAATAAGAGAGGAATTGAAGATGATGAATGTAGACAACTCTTCTGAGGAGTTTGGCACATAGAGGAACAAACAGAAGATAGCTGGCAGGGGGAGCAGTTCAAGAGGTGGTGTATTTTTTGTTTTGTTTTGTTTTTAAAGTTGGAGGAAATACTAGCACATTTATACTCTGATGAGAATGATTCAACACATAGTGAAAACTTGATGACTTGATGATGTAGGACAGAAAGAGAATTGCTGGAGTGATATTCCTCGAGTGGATGATAGGGGATGACATCCAATGTATAAATGTAGGGACTGATTTTAGAGGGCAGCCTGGTTAGCGTCTGTGATTAACAAGCAGGAAGACAGAGCATAAAAATATAGATTAGAGTAGGTTGGTAGTTCTCTTATGACCATTCTGCTTTTCATTTTGAGGGAGCTAGATAGCAAGGTCATCAGCTGAGACTGCAGTTGGGGAGGAGGTGTTGGGAAGAAGGAGATATGAAATAGTAATTTTGGAGAGAAAATGGATAAGGGACATGTGGTTTGATGATATCATATGATAGCTTGGTAGTATGGAGGGTCATGAATTTAAAGTAAGCCCACTCATGGTGTGCTTTTCTGCAGCCATATTCAGTGGCATGAAGCAGATAGAGAGTTGATTTTGTCAAGAGAATGGTACAAAGAGAGAGGAGGGCAAGGGACACCAGTGAGTCAAGGGAGCAATCACAGTAATTTATCATGGACTTGAAATTGGATAAGGAGGTGAGCAAAGACAATGAAAGCATGGTCAGATCTGTGGGTGGAGGCGAAAGATTTTTGGGGGTGGAGTACTGGAGGGAGTGAGCTGGAGAGAGAGGGTGGTAGTCAGGAAGTGAGGTGCTAGGCCTTGAGATTATGGAGGGGTTTCAGTTATTGTAAGTGGACAGTCATAGAGCAGTGGTTCTCAACTGGGGGCAGTTACCGCTCACCCACTGCCCCCCACCCCTGGAATGGAATATTTGGCAACATCTAGAGGCATTTTGGTTGTCAGTGCTGGGTGGGAAAGGGATGTTACTGGCATCTAGCGGGTAAGAGGTTGAATATTCTGTTAAATATTTTACAATATGTTGCAAATTGGTCCACAGTGGTCTCCCACAATTGTCAGTAGTGCTAAAGGTGAGAAACGCTGTTCCAGAATTCTGAGCATGAGAGCGAGTGGCTGGGATAGGGAGGAGGACAGCATCGTTGGAGGAGAGAAGGTCAGGGAACTGAGGTGTCTGGTTGTTGGAGGGATCATTTCTATTATTTATATATTGAAATTTCTAATAATTAACAAAAGAGTAGTATTGGAGAGAATGACAGTGATTGCAGGAGCATCAACGTGTGAGGGAGATGACTTTAAGGACGACAACCTCCATAGAGATTGCAGGTGATATAATCTGATGAGAGTCCAAGCTGGGAGTTTTAGAGGAAAGAAAGAGAATTGTCTGCATGTAGCAAACAAGGGGGAACAAGGAGGATTTCAGGCGCAGCGATATGAGAATAGCAGGGACGAAAGGCACAGCCACCACTTGAGAGGACTGCAGTCAAGACAGTGTCTTCAGGGAGGGTCAGATTTCTACTGGCACAGAGGGTGAAGGCCATGTACGAGAACGGATCGAGGAGCTAGGGGATTTTGCTGATGATAGGTCATGGATTCCAGAGGGCAGAAAGGAAGAGTTTCAGAAGTTGGTAGCAATGAAAAGGGGACAAATTAGGGGATATGCTGAGCATTGCTTGGGGGTGACTGACATAATCAGAGATAGGGGAGCATCATGAGATTGGTCCAGTGGTTTCAAGGTGAAGGTAGAGAGACTGTGAATGTCAGAAGGGAGTGAGGGTTGGTTTCCATGTCTGCCTATCCACCCTGGTGATGGAGGAAGGAGGCCTAAGGGAAATGAGATGGTCTCAGTGGTAAGACTAGTTCAGTCTTACCTTTCTTGGAAGAGGGCCTCACTTACCTGTATGCTTGTGCTCAGTCTTGATACTGGCTGATTGACTTTAGGACTCGTGGAGAAACTAGGTGATACATTAAGCCCTGGGTTTCATCCACTGTGATCAGATTTACATTTCAGAAGGAGCACTGGCCACAGGAGTGGAACACGGAGGTGAGAACAGAGGCAGACAAGTTAGGAGACTGCAGACTGATCAGTGTAGTCACCACAAAGATGGAGAGAAGAGGGCAGATTTGGGAGGCATTTTGGAGGTAAAATTGCTTCTGATTAGTAGCAGATGGAATGTTGTTGTGAAAAATAGGGAGGAGTTTTGTATCATACCCAAATTTCTTGGTTTCATCAACAGGGAAAGAGTGTAGTCCCCAGCAGTAGGCCCAGAAGTTGGCATATACTAAGCGCGTTTGTTGAATACATGAAAATTGAAAAAAGGAAGCTGTGATTACTTTTATGTATAATGCATCATGCAGCTAACCTCAGCTAAACTTACCCAGCGTGACAGGATGTAGAACCAAAAGGTTCCTGGCAACTCTGGCCGTGAGTAATTAGACCCACTTGGCAGAACTCTTGGGTCTGCTTCGGGAAGAGTACACGGGAAGTGAAGATGGCCAGGAGTTGTCACTGTTTCTCAGCAAGCCCAGGAGGTCTCACTTACATCAGCTAGGGCTCCTTTCACATTTTAAATGGAACTATAGATTTTTAAAAAATATTTTTATTTGAATAATTCCAAATGTACAAAAAGTTACAAAAATTAAAATATTACAAAAAACATGGTCACCTGTTATTGTTAACATTTTACTTCATTTCCTTTTTCATTTATCTCACTCTCTCTTACACGCACAAAAACACACCATTCTGAAAGATTTGAGAGTAAGTTTCACTTGCTGTATGTCTCTAAAAACTTCAGTATGTATTTCCTAAGAATAGGGATGTTCTCTGATGTAACTATAGTACAGTTATCAAGTTAATAAATTTATGTTAATATAATACTTCTATCATCTCCTTTCTATATTTCAATTTTGTCGGTTGACTTAATAATGTTCTTTATAGCATTTTCCCTCTCTAGGATAGACTCTAATTAGCCTCCTTTAATATGGAACATTTTCGTAGCATTTTTGTTTTTTATGACATTGACATGTTTTGAAGAATATGGTTCTGCTCTACTTTTTAAAAATAGAAAGCTTCTTGTTTCATGTTTGTCTGTTGTTTCCTCATGATTAGGCTGAGGTTCTGTGTTCTCAGCTGGAAAGCTGCATAGGTGAGATTGTCCTCTCGGAGCATCACATCTGGAGAGGCATGATGACCATCTGTCTTTTGTTGGTTGAGTTCGACCACCCAGTCACGGTGTTGTCCAATTTTCCACTGTATAATTACTGGGTTTTTTTTTTTTTTCTCCTTTGCAAGTAATAAATAATCACTAGAGATATACTTTAATTCAATGCAAATACCCTGCTTCCTTTCAAAATTTTCCCGTGCACCTAGCATTTATTGAGGCTTCTTGCCCTGTCCGATCTTTTACTATGATGCTTGCAAAATGCTGGTTTTCTAGCTCTCCCACTCCACATTCTCAATCAGTTATTTACATGGACTTATTTCTCTTTTGTTTTTTTTTTCCAGTGGTTTATAATACATTATGATACCTAAGTATTTGATCTGTGTGTGCCCTTTTAATCTGGCTTCGGTGCCCTTTTGACCTGCCCCTGTATTTTTTTTTGTCACTTTTCTTCATTTTGGTACAATATGGTGTTTCAAGTATATCGTGTACCCACCTTGTTATCAGCCATTTCTCCAAAGAGCCCTGGTTCCTTTAAGTGGGAAAAGGTCAAGATCTGGGTGTTAGGTGTAGTCATTGCTACTGGGGTGACTTTTCTTGCCTGTTCTGTGGACAAAGCTAGGGAATATATACATGCATATGCACATACATGCAAATATACATACACACATACATACCTGAGCATATAAACATGCTTATGTACATTTTAGAAATCATGAGTTCATACCATCCCTCTAATTTCCATCCATCTCCACAAGATTCTTTCTGCCTTTTCTCAGTTCGAATTTGTATGTCCCTTCTCTGGCCTTGAGAATTTTGGCTCCCAACAGCAGTGACACATTTACTTTTTTGCTCAGTTCTAAAATACATCTCAAATAGTTCCAGAATTACTCTGGCGAAACCACCAAAATTGATACTTGCTTCCAGTTTCACTCACATATACCATCTTGCCAAGACTGAAGGCATATATTCAAATACCATGTTCAAAATTTACTTGAGTTGGCTTCCTTCTCGCCTTTCCTGTCACTGTGGTTATGGTATTTATTTGAGATTAGTTAGGTTTACTTGTTTCAGTTGCTTTCAGTTATAGGTCCTGCCTTCATATCTTTATTTATTTGGTTTTATTTTCTGAAGATGCTGAAAATTGACATGCTTCCAAAAGTAAAACTATATAAAAAGATACTCTCAGAGAAGTATCACTAACTTCCATAGTCCTGAAATCTGGTCCCTCCACCCTACCTTGTAGGTAATCAACTTGAGTGTTTTATGATTCATCTTCCCCGTTTTTCTATTTGTAAAGATAAGTATATTTAAAAATTTTTCCTTCTTCCTTACCTAAAAGGTAGCATACTGTATATGTGTTTGCACTATCTTTTTCTTTCACTTAGTAATACCACTTGGAAATCTCCATCAATTTATTGTGAGGTTCCTTGTTCTTTTGTACAGTTGCATAGTACTCTTTTGAATGTATGAACCATAGTTTATTCAAGCAATCACTTATGTTGGGACATTTAAGTAGTTTTCAATTATAAATTTTCCTTCAATCAGTAACTTTGTGCATATCTGTTTTTATATCGTTGGAAGGGTGTCTTTGGAGTAAATTCTCAGAGGTGGGAATGCTTGGCAAAGGGTAAGGTCATATGTAGTTTTGTTAGTTATTGTCATGTTCCCCCTGCCCCCAATCTCCATCCAAAGTTTTTGTGGCATTTTGTATTTACACTTACAGTATATGAGTGTACCTGGGATGATAGATGTAATATTTTCCCCCAAGTGTTCATGAGTGTGTCTTTGTTAGTAGTATTTGAATCCTTATGCCACATGACAGTTTGGTTTGGACTCATTCAGGTTCAGGGATGAAATACTAGACATGTGGTCAAATAGCATGATTTAAGTCCAGGTCTGTCACTAACCTAACTTTGTATGATTTACTGAACAACATTTAACCTACATTTTCTTAAAGTGAGGATGATAATACCTGTCTTATAGCATTGTTGTGTGGTCGAAAGCACCTACTCCAATGTTGGACGTGTAATAGGCACCTGGTACATGTCTCTGAACTGGAACTCTCTTGGCCTCATGCTACTTAGAGCTACTGAAGTTTTGCACAGAAAGGGACTTGGGGAGCACCTTGTTCTCGACCAGTCTCGGTTAGTGAATAGTTTGTGCCAAGGCAAGAAGGGGGCGCCCAGGTCTTTCAGGCTCATGGATTTACTTTTGTTCTACTTACTAGTGTGTTTGTTGATTTTCTCCATAATTAAAATACATAGGCCATTGGAAGAAATTTTTGAATTGTGCTATAAATTTTTTTTTAAATTGAGTATCAGTAGATCTTATTAGATATGCCTTCATTTTAACAAGTTTAAATAACATTTGTTATTAATTTTTTTTAACATTTGTAGACTGGAAATAATGATGAATTACTACTAAAAACTCAAATCTGCAAGTGGAAGAGATATGTTGACGTATTAGTAAGTGCTACAGTTCTCTAAAGAGATGAGGAAAAGAGAGAATGAGAACAATAATAATAAACATAAACCATCTGAAATTTTGGGCTTGTATCTGTGAATTTTTTCAAATAGGAAGCAGAATAAGCTCAATATAATAGTTTTCAAAGTTTACTGAAACATGATATAAATATTCTCTAATGTTTTGGCTCTTTTTTTTTTTTTTTGAATTTTGAGAGGAAAGGAAAAAGAGAAGCAACAATCTAACCCATCCTTTCCAACTCTATAATTTATGTTTCATTGAACTAGAGTTATATATAATTATTCATCAAGCTATCAATTATTCATCTACAAAAGGTAAAAAGCTTTTCACATTTAGTATGTATTTTGAAATATAACCCACGCAGCTGACAAAAGAGTACTGGAATATTTTTGCTGTTTTTGTTCTTTTATTGTGAACTATAACATATATGCAGGAATGGAAATTAATTTTATTCTCAGCGTGTTCTGCTGAAATGCACAGTGATTTTTAATACAAACCATATTACATGCATTTCAAAGAGAATTATAAAAACACTAGTGTGTGTGAGTGCAAGTGTGTCTATGTGTTTGGGGGGGGTGTTTATGTGTATTACAATATTTTTTAAGCCAGAATACTGAAAAAACACTTCCTTGAAAGAAAGTTCTTTGTTCATATAATCAAGGAAACATCAACTACCTAACTAGCTCTTGGAGATTCACAGTACACATTAACACATTAAAAGATCTGAGTATATTCAGCCATAAGAAAGGATGAAATACTGCCATTTACAGCAACATAGATGGATCTTTAGAGTATCATGCTAAGTGAAATAAGTCAGATGGAAAAGGACAAGAACCATATGATTTCACTCATTTGTGGGATATAAAACAGAAGCAGCAAACAGACAAACAAAATGAAAGAAACTCATAGACAACAGGGGAAGGGGACTGGGAAGGATGAAGACGGTAAAGGGGTCAAATATATGGTCATAAAGGAGACAGACTAGAGTTTGGGTGGTGACCATACAATGCAGTATATATATAGATGATGTATTATAGAATTGAAACTTATGTTGTTAACAAATGTCACCCCAATAAATTTAATTTAAAAAAGGATGTATTTAACCCAGTGTTTCCCAAACTTATCTGACTATAGAACTCTTTTATTTTTTTTGCCAATATCACAAGACACTAATTCTGTAAGAAATGCTGTTTATTGAGCAGTAAAGAAAAAGTTTGAAAGAATAAGATATTTTACTGTGTTTTAAAATTCCTTTCTGACTTTTCATTCCAACTAATCACACACAAGATTGGTAAATTTTTTGTTGCAGTGCTCACTTTGAATTCTTTATCTGAATTTGAACTCAGGATGTCTAGAAGAGAGAGCAATGGGAAATATGGGGAAAGTCATTAAAATAAACATTTTGCCTGCTCTCTCACATACACAAACATAGTTCAGTTTTTAAAAATTCAATCATTTAATCTCATCATTTTTAAAGATAAAAATTTTCAAAACACTTAAAATTTTGTGATATCTCTTTGGTATCTATTTCAGTTGAAGAATAAATTTTTTCACTTCTACCACTCGCCCTACTTTGCTTCATTAGTAATTATTTTAGTCATTTGCCATCAGTCCTCTAGTGATTTTGTTTTTTTTTTTTCCCCTCTAGTGCCTAACGTAAGTTAACAATTACCAAGTACATATAAATCTTGTAGAGATTGAATGTTTAAAAAAAAAAATCCCCCAAAACTTTAGACCTATAATCTTCACACTTTTAGCCTCTCCTTTGTCTCTGTGAATCATTGATAGGCAACTTACCTGCTGTACGTTTTTCTAGTTATTTATAACGATTGCCTCTTACTGTTGTTAGAAGTACTAATCTCTTTTCCTCTTAAATATTTGACCTATCCAGTGTACCTTAGGTTACTTCTAGTGACCTTGGAGGTGGGACAAATGTATAACAACAGGACTGAGAAGATGTCTGGGGAGGTTGGGGAAGGCAGACTGTCCATTTGTGGATGTTTCTCAAGACAAATGAAAGAAGCAGCTAGAGGGGCTGCGTGTGTGGCCAGGAGGGTCAGACTGGACTCGAGGACGGTAAGCTGCTGTGTAGCTTGCAGTGTGAACCGCTCCATGACCTGTCAGGAATCTCAGTACTCTTAGGTGAAGCCAGGCTAAAGTAGATTAATTTCTTCAAGCTCTCAAAGAGAAACATAGCCAGCAAAAATGGGAAATGAGACTGAGATGACCAGAGGGAGTTAAGTTGGGAATTCATCTATATGATACATGTCCTGAATTCTTAACAAATGGTGGAATTGGGGGTTTGAGCCAAGTTTATCTAGGGACCCACAGCACAGTGGATTCCCCCATGATATCGGTGTTACAGGTGATTTAAGCTTGATCAGTTTATAAAATAAAAAGAAGTAGATTCAGACCATAGCTTTGCTTCTGACATGAAATGACAAAAGCTATGAAGACGTTTGAGTAATTTTGCTAAAAGCAAACACTGGATTCTTGGATAAGGTATTTTAGCAGTGGTTGGAATAAACTTAAGCAGCTCTTCATCTTCATACGAATGAATGAGAAGGTGCTAATTACCCATGTCTGTTTAAAAAAATGTTTAGTAGGTAGGAGAGTGTCGGAAAGAAAAACATTTGAAATACTGCATCAGTTATATTTGTGCCAGCAGTTACCATAAGTGCAAAAATACAATTTATTCAGAAGACCTGGCTTCACTTTTAGTTATGTTAACCCTCCTTTTAGTATTTGGATCATCCTGCTGACAATGAGATTAAAAAACAGGCAGCTGGTGTTAAAGCCCTGTGTAAATGGAGGATGAGTTTATACTTGTTATTTGCACATGGCAGAAGTAATTAGGAGGACTGTGAAAGCCTCTTTTGTTCCTTTAATATATTTGTACCCAAGGAAACTTGAGAAAACCCAGTTCTGGTCGGACCTTAAATATCTTTTATCCTTTCAGTAAGTGATAGCAGTTTAAAAAAAAAATGTGTTAAAAATTAGATATCCTGTGATTAGGTCTCTATCTGAAAAATGAAAGAATACAAATGTTTATGTGGAGAATAAAGTGAAAATCAGTCCACGAAAAGTTTGAGATTTATTTTTAGATTGAATGATTTTTTGTTTCTCTTTCACTTTTGGAAATCTGAATTACATGTAATTAACATTTTAAAAAATGTGATTTAGGTATGTAAATTATACCTTATTTTGTGGGTGCTCTTGCTAAAATGTGAAAGTGCCTGTGTCATAGAGCAGTCATCACCAGTCACCATTTCTTGTCAGTGGTCATGCCCAGTAGGTCCTGCCATACTTGGCGCTTTAGTTGCTGAGAGGCACAGGGAGATGAGGGTGCATATGCTGAGGAAGGTGGTAGTGGGGAAGGGAGGCGGGGGACAGCCTCTCTGTACTTACTTTATGTTAATCATTTATCCTAATAACAATGCAATCACAAGTAAAATTATTTTGAAATAAATGACCCGTACATTATGTTTTTGGATAATTCAGTGACCTTAAAAATACCCACCTGTTTATATTAGAAACTCTGAATAGTAGTTATATTTGGGGAGGGGAATTGGGGACAGTGCTGGGAGGGAGATATAGTTATCATTGTGGATACACTTTGGTAACTTTCCGAGTTCGTGCTGTGTGTGTGTGTGTGTGTGTGTGTGTGTGCGCGCGTGCGCACGCATGCATGTGTGTATACTGTATACTAAAGAAACGTAAAAGAAGAAAATTTCCCTTTAAGCATTCCCATCTCCTGACGGAAGCTTGGTTTCCCACCCTGCCCCCAAGGATCTTCTGTGATTTCCTCTGCACACCCTTTCCCACCCCTCCCCCAAAGCTTCTTTTACTTTCTAGGAAAGCACTCTCTGAATTCACTGACTTTTCTTCCTCGTCTCTAATTTTCTAATCTCGATTCCTTTCACGAAAGTCACTTAAGATTTCTTACCGTGAAATGCAGTAACCTCCCTTGAAACCCTGTTTGACCTTTCTGGGTCACTTGAGATTTGGACTCTCCTCCCAGCCTTCCTGACACCATTGCCTCTTGGTCCGTGTTGAACTCTCTCCCTCCACTTTCACGAGCCTCTCTGCTATAATTCCACCTTTATCCACTCTGTGCTCTCTTCCTGAGTGGTCCTTTTTACATCCTTGGTGACATTATCTGTGTCAGCAGGTAAGACCTTTCCCCTTAGCTCTACACCTGCATATTTATTGGCCTACTAGGCGTGGTTAGTTCTCAATTCCGTGGGCATCTCAAAATCAAAATAGCCTGAACTTATTGTCCATTCTCTCATCATCCAAAGTCTCCTTTTTCCCCACTCGCTCTATTTCAGTACTCTAGCAGCACCCAAGCTGAAACCCGGGCATTGCCCTAAATTTTTTTGCCACCTCACAGGGTTTTGGAATGACAGGTTGCCTTGTTGTAATATGAATATATTGGCTCTGTTTTTATCACACTCTTTTATTTTTACGAATAAACGTCTAAACTGGGCAGCCTCATTCCAGATGGACATAGGAGAAATTTCAAGTTTATAAATGTTCTGTCCTTGTTAAAAGTAGCAGGGTGCAGGGTGTGTGTGTGTGGGGGGGGGGATCATTTTAATTATTCCTCTGCATTGACAATTTTGTGTTTATGAATCCATAGAAACCTCATTCCAGAGGCATTTCTGAATTTGAGACATAAGCTTGATTTTTATTTGAAACTAAATTAGCAATTATATAACTGAACGGAGTGTGTGGTTTATTATTTTAGTACTTATGTTGTGTTTTGATTGATTTCCTCTTCAGTCAGTTGAAAAAAATAGTATCTTCTGCATAGTTAGAATTACTTCTCATATTGCTTTTGTTTTTTATGTATTAAATACAGATAAGTAACCACTGGATTAAAATAATAGTTAAAATTTATTGTATACGTATTATATTACATTTTACATCTGTCGTATCATTTAATTTAATTCACCCAATAACAATGCAGAAAGGAGAAATTCAGAATCAGACATTATTTAATTTGCTCAGGTTATGCTGCCGTGATCATTCCTCCCTGTGACCCTCTTGAGATTCTTTAGACATCAGTTTAAGTGTAGTCTGGACATCCCTGAAAGTAATACAGTTAAGAACTGAATTTATGGGTGCCTCCTTTTTACTGGCATTGATTTGTATAGTGTTTTTCCTGATTTGGTGCCCATTTATGACCAAAGAGTTCGTGGTACCTTAGTGCCAGCGCCCTGATTATTCAAGGTCATGGGGTGATGTAGAAGTAAGTGGTAAAGGTCAATGGCACCAAGATTTACCTAGAACTTATGTTTTGTAATTTTAATTAATTGAAGGTTTTAAGGCAAACCTCTACAAACAGTTACACAGAGATAATTAATCTCTGTTTTATGTGTTAACAGTAATTTGTCTGTTTACTTGGATTTTTGGTACCTAGAGGGTGGCTGACATCTAAAGAATGTTATGGTCAGTAATTCATGTTCTCTCTCTTTTTTTCTCTCTCAGTGCAATGAAACCTCATTCTTTTTTGAAGCTCGAAGTAAAACTGCTTGCAAGCATCTTTGGAAGTGTAGTGTAGAGTATCATACATTTTTTAGGTATGTTAATGTGAAAGTTTTCTTCATTGCTCTTATAAATGAAAATTGCATTTGCTTTTATAACAATGATTCTGTTCTGGCTACAAGTAGAAATTTAAAAGCGTTTCTCTTTTATTTTTTTTCCAGCCACCTAATTTTCTGGATCATATTAATACAAATATATAAATATACACACATAGATATCTTCTTTGGTCATATTATAAGAAAGGGTCAAGAACAATTTGTTTGTTTTGTGTAAAATGCAGCTTTGGTATTGGTGGAAATTAAGTATTCTGCTGTGGACATACTATATTTGAAATGCCTGTTAGCTATACAAGTAGAGATATGGGTAGGCAGTTGGGCGTACAAGGCTTATTGGAAAGACCAAGGTTGGCCATGTAAATTTAGTAGGTATTCAAGGCAAAGGGGGACTGGATGAGGCCACCTACAGAAAAATAGAAGTGAGAGAAGGATAAAGCCAAGGAGTGAGCTGCGGGACCCTCCCAGCATTTAAAGGACAGGAAGAGTCAACTGTGGCGTATGACAAGAAGTAACCAGGAGAGTGTTTGGGAAAACAGGAAATGAGGGCAGAAAATATCTGGGTAAATAGGAAGCTGGCAACTGCCTTGCATGCTGTGCTCCTGGGAGGTCAAGATGAGGGTAGAGAATTAATCATTGGTTTGTGGGGACACTTTTTGCTTGTTTCGCATCCTTATGGTATAAAAATAAAACTAAATTTTATCAGGTAATACATTAAGCTTTACTTTTTTGTTTTTAAATTGAAAACTACGTTAATTCTTCTCCTTGTTCTTATTTGATTTTCATGGACCAATTTCCCAGAGCATGTCGTTGGACAGGTATTCTCATAAAATGGCCAATGTCCTTTGTAGAGGTCGTATGAGGAGAGAAATGTGGCCTAGAGAGCCCGAGACAGTGAAGCTGGGCCACGGAGCTCCCCGTGGAAGTTTCTGTCGAAGCTGTCCTGGAATGGGGAGTACTAGAGTACGTGTACAAAGAGGAGTGAACCACCATATCAGCTATGATTAACTGTCATGAGAACCTAGAAATGAGTAAATCAGCGTAGTGGCAAAGTTCTCAAGATGATTTAAATAGAGAAAGTAAGCTGATTCACAACTAAAGCTTCCAAGGGTAATAATATATAGTATAGTCTTCGGAAAGTATGAGTACTTTGATATTATACATATATAAAAATCTAAAGTGTGGTTGTTTCAAATATTAGCTTAAAATAACTGATTTTTATTTTCTGCCAACATATAGAATAACTAGCTGTTAAAGTGCTGTTGCACTATTAAAATGGAGTCACACTGTTACATTTTCTACATAGCTTTTGCTCAAGTGTTGCATAAGTATCTGTATTTATGAGTCTTTATCTGTTTTTTTAAAAAATTGATTAGAATGCCAGAAAATGAATCGAATTCATTGTCAAGAAAACTCAGCAAGTTTGGATCCATGAGTTACAAGCATCGGTATAGGTAAATGACGTTTTTTCCCTTGGGAGGAGGGCGTCAATAAATAAATATTTAATTTAGCTGTCCACATACATGCGCATTAAAGTTTGACATTTAATTTTTTTCTTATTTTTCCACAGTGCCAATGAATTTCATAAGCATAATAGTTCATTAAAAAAAATCTTTTTGACAAAAATGATTTTCTAGGTTTAATTATATTTAATGTCTGCATTCGCTATGCTAACTTAGAACTTTTAGAATGTATTACTTATTATCTTCAGAAATTTATTTTGATGCAGATGTCACTTATTTCTAATCGTGTTCTGATTATGAAACAAAATAGGTATTTCGAATACTAGCTGATTAGTATTAAGGCATTCAGTTGATTCCCTGTTGTAACACAATGTATACTTTGTTTTATGGATCAAATCATGTTTTCTGTAGTATAAGGCCTACTTGTAGTAATGCTAATGCTAACAAATATAGTTAAACTTTATCAGGTGGTTGCTAAGTGCCATGTATTGTGATAAATGGTTTTCATTTGTTGCTTCATTTAATTATCACAGATCTTAATATTATTCTCATTACTAACTGAGGAAATTAAGGCTCAGAGAGGCCAAGTCACGTGACAAGGTAACCCAGCTAGGAAGCAGTAAAGTGGGGTCTAACTCCAATGCTCATGCTTTTAACCATTAGCATGTGGCAGGAAAAGCTTGATAGTTAGGCAGCCACGCAAGTGCTTGTATCTTTTGCTTGTATCTTTTTCTAATATCCGCATTAAAAGTCGGAGCCTTCTATGGAGCCTTCTATGTTTTGAAAGAGAATTTGTTTTGTTTCAATTCCTTCTATTAAGTGGAGAGCCTGTGATGTGCAAAGGCATGGCATTGGGTGCCTAGAGATGCAAAGACTCCGATCTAACCTCCTCTGCCTTTAGAGAGAGCTACAATATCATTCAGGCAGTGAGGCAAGTTCCAGACCCTGCATAACCCAAGCGGGGTATAGAAATGCTGCTCAGGAAGTGGAGAATGAGACGCTTACTTAGGAGCTTTAAGAATAAAGCCCAGTCAAGTGTTAGCAGAGCAGTGGTATGCCAGATTTTAATTCTTCTCTTTTATAATACACATTTTTTTGTCTTGAATTGGAAACCAGAGATAATCAGAGAGTGATTAATATTAATGTTCAGCGCATTAATCTTTACATGTTATTCACTCAGACCTTTGCTCATTTGATGACTTAAAATAAAACTTAAATTTTCTTATATTACAGCTTTTCTTGGTATTTGTATGAAGGTATTCATTGCTAACTAAAATTAAACCTTCAGGTTATCAAGTTTCTTCCCAAGACAGTGATATAATTATCAGAAATTTAAGGAAAATATTTACTTTTATAATGAGAAGAACAGCTAATAGTCACTATTTGAGCTCTTGTCCCATTTAGAGCATAAAACATTTCAAGAGTTACAGTGAGAATATGTAAATCTACTTTTTACTGCAACGAAGCTAGTGAAAAGGCATTTGTCTTAATGTTCCTACTATTAAAATTGTAATTATGCTGTTTAACATATGCTGTAGTTGGTTTCCATAAATTTACTCATACCTGATTTCTCAAATTTATTTAAATGCAAATGTTGTGGCTACCGGGAATTATTATTAGGAAGTTATTGGATTTTGCATATTAAATATAATTTCTTCCAAGAAAGTAATTAAAGGTAACCTTTGAGGAATTGGAAGCTCTGCTAAATCTGTTCTAATTTTGTGGCTGGTGTTAACTGCCTAGTAATTCTTAACAAAACCTAAATCTCCGTGTCTGTATGTAGGAAGCACTGAAGTTACACCATCCCTGGAAGAAACATGTTTCATCCCACTGCCCAGAGCTAGGCTTCGTTAGGGATGTGTCTCAGACAGCAGGGTGGTCACCAGCACATGGACTGTTAATTGTCAAAAGAGGAAACATAACCAGCCTTTAACAAACATCGTATGCCTGCTCTTTTCTTGAGACATTCTGTAGATCTGGAATGAAAGCAGAGCTCTGGAAATGCAGACAGCCTCCTCCTTTACCCTCCAGGCTTTTAGAGTGTGGAGGATGAAGAACAGCATAACACCTGGCTGGGGTGTGTGAATGTGGGTGTGTCTGTATTTGTGTGTTCAGTTGTATATGTGTTTATAGGGGGGTGTGTGGGTGTATGTGACATAGGAAGACAGAGTTCTAGTCTTTACCCTCTCTCCTGTGTCTTTAGGCTTGCACAATACCAAGGAGATTCCAGCATCTTTTAGAAAAACTAGTATTACTTAAGAAGGGAAAAATTAGACATTTTTAGTGATATGTGAAGGCCATTTCTTTCCAAAATTCCAAATTAAATTTGTGAGGAAAGGCTGAGCTGAAATCTGACAATGAAATTCTTTTGTTGTTGTTGTTGTTGTTTTATTATTAGAGACCAATAATTTGAAATTAAGATTGATTAAATTTTTGATTAAATATTTTGTCATATACTGATATCTTTCTCCGAGACCTTTAAAAATTAACCTTGCCTTTACCCAATGTTAAATTTGTAGGAGACTCCTGGTTTTGATGAATGAATAAATTGTATAGGTTTTATACTCCAGAAATGAGAATTGGGCCTGAAAAAACCTCCCTGGGAACCCAGATGACCTTCTTGTAGGATTTAAATCACATGAGCTTTCCATATTTCTTAAAGCGTGGAAGGGAGAACAAGTTCTCATGAGAACCTCTTTTGTGTCAGGTGCTTTCACATGTGTTACTTTATTTAATCTGCTCAGAGACCCACCAGAGGAGCTGTCATATCCTCATTTATATGGATGAGAAATTTGAGCCCCCTCAAATAAAGTAACTGAACTAAAGACCTTTAACCAATAAGTGGCAAAGCTGGGAATTGAACGCAGGTGTCTCTGGTCTTACTCTCTTCTCTCTACCCCACTGATTGTCTGTTGTCACTTTGGGGCTGAAGAGCTGCTGGAAGTGTCACTCAGCATAGAATGGGAATGTGTGTGCCAGAATGTGGGGAGGAAGGGAAGTGGCAGATCATGAGAATAAGACTGTGTTGTCACTGTGGAGAGCCACCAGGCACTATAAAACTCTCTAGTTATCAAAAACTTTATGCTAAAAGGAAACAGTACAAATACTGTACAAGGATATTTCTGCTAGGAAATAATAAGAAAAAGTAGAAATATATTGTAAATGGTGAAAATAAGGCAATAGGAGATCTCAAAAATAATCTGTTGAAAACCATACAATTATAACAGAGCTGTTTTTTAGACCATGCTTGCAACTTCAAACATCTGTATTCCTCCTCCTGAACAGCCAGGCTGTGCCATACTGACCAGCCAGAGGTCCGAAAGCTTGTTCTAGTCTTCCGTCTCATACAGCCAGTGGCAGATTAGTTTATGTTTCTGGACTATATAGTTTAATAAAATTTGTGATATGATTTTGTCATTCTCTTTTATTCCTGAGAGAGAAACCATGAGGAAAAATTGAATAATAATGTAAAATCTCATTATAAAATGCCTCAGTGGTCCACATAATGGGTTATATTTTTAGGCAAAGATTTTTTTCCTCTATGCAATGAGGTACACAGTACCCAAGTCTTATAACAAGAGAAAAGTGTAGTAAGTAGTTCTTATCCTCATTCTCCAAACCATTTATAATAATGGAATTTTGCTCTCTATGTAGATTTCTTTTTTCTTCTTTCTTCTTTTTTTTTTTTAGCTTTTCAGGAGAGAGATGTTGTTATGAGTGTTTCAAGCACTTAAAAATTTTTCTAATAAAAGTGATTTGGAGTAGTGAGGAGGGGAAATTTTTGCAGAAGCATGTAAAAGGTAAATTTTGCTTTATAAGTCTCATCTAATCTCTTTTGGGAGAGATTCACCAATTCACCAATTTAGTCTATAAATGTAGGATGCTATTCCTACATTTGGCACTATTAAAAGCCTTTTTGTCTTCCCATAGATGGTTCCTCTTGAAGTGAATCAAAGCAGATAAACAGAAATGCATTCCTTTTTGTATTTGATTGATATTTTAGGTGAAAGCCAGGGTCATTCATTGGCTCAAATTCAGCAGCTGTGGAATACATTTTCAGTAGGATGAATGTTTCCTGGAATACAGCAAATGAAATTATATAATTCCTTGAGAAGATAGGCCATTCCCTGAGAAAGCTCACCCTCTTAAATCCTCACAAGCTCTTTAGAGAAGCAGCACTGTACATGGGGTTTTAGGCCTGCTTCGAATCTTCCTGGGCACTTGATCTGGCACAGGTGGGGTGGGCATAATACATGGTTGTGCCATAGCAGGGTTGAGAGTAGATCACACAGTGGTCCTGTAGGGGACGCTTTATGATTTGCTATGTAAGTATAATAGGGGGACATGTTGATTCATGTAGAGTCATTGCCCTTGTGTAATTTAGCTCAACATTATTTCTTTATTATTTAGTTGTAGAGCTAGAAGGCGATCAATATCCTCTACTTATAGCCCAGCATTCTGCTTAAATCTAAACTTTACTCCAATAAACCCCCTTTCTATTTCGTCTCCTGAAAGATAGTTCTTCTACTTAACCTAAATCTTTCCTATTATAATTTAATACTACCTCCTTGGTAACATTGCAGTGAAAATCATATGCTTACGGCCTGTGTTAAATCTCTGTGTTTTTTCTCTCCATACTTTGTGGATAATTATGAATGAGCTATTGTTTAATTTTGTGGCTGTATGGTTTTACCTGTTAATCAAAATGTTGCATTTTCAAGTGGCAGGACAGCATTGCAAATGAATCGAGATCTTTCTATTCAACTTCCCCGGCCAGATCAGAATGTGACAAGAAGTCGAAGCAAGACTTATCCTAAGAGAACAGCACAAACACAGCCAGCTGGTAAGTCGTAGACATAAACTTGTGTTTCCTGTTAGACTGATGGTATAGGATATGCTCAAGTGGTGACTACAGCCTAGTAGTTTTTTTTTTT
>NW_011888887.1:5432489-5434907 GCF_000151845.1 Pteropus vampyrus | reverse complement strand
TTATATTTTTAGGCAAAGATTTTTTTCCTCTATGCAATGAGGTACACAGTACCCAAGTCTTATAACAAGAGAAAAGTGTAGTAAGTAGTTCTTATCCTCATTCTCCAAACCATTTATAATAATGGAATTTTGCTCTCTATGTAGATTTCTTTTTTCTTCTTTCTTCTTTTTTTTTTTTAGCTTTTCAGGAGAGAGATGTTGTTATGAGTGTTTCAAGCACTTAAAAATTTTTCTAATAAAAGTGGTTTGGAGTAGTGAGGAGGGGAAATTTTTGCAGAAGCATGTAAAAGGTAAATTTTGCTTTATAAGTCTCATTTAATCTCTTTTGGGAGAGATTCACCAATTCACCAATTTAGTCTATAAATGTAGGATGCTATTCCTACATTTGGCACTATTAAAAGCCTTTTTGTCTTCCCATAGATGGTTCCTCTTGAAGTGAATCAAAGCAGATAAACAGAAATGCATTCCTTTTTGTATTTGATTGATATTTTAGGTGAAAGCCAGGGTCATTCATTGGCTCAAATTCAGCAGCTGTGGAATACATTTTCAGTAGGATGAATGTTTCCTGGAATACAGCAAATGAAATTATATAATTCCTTGAGAAGATAGGCCATTCCCTGAGAAAGCTCACCCTCTTAAATCCTCACAAGCTCTTTAGAGAAGCAGCACTGTACATGGGGTTTTAGGCCTGCTTCGAATCTTCCTGGGCACTTGATCTGGCACAGGTGGGGTGGGCATAATACATGGTTGTGCCATAGCAGGGTTGAGAGTAGATCACACAGTGGTCCTGTAGGGGACGCTTTATGATTTGCTATGTAAGTATAATAGGGGGACATGTTGATTCATGTAGAGTCATTGCCCTTGTGTAATTTAGCTCAACATTATTTCTTTATTATTTAGTTGTAGAGCTAGAAGGCGATCAATATCCTCTACTTATAGCCCAGCATTCTGCTTAAATCTAAACTTTACTCCAATAAACCCCCTTTCTATTTCGTCTCCTGAAAGATAGTTCTTCTACTTAACCTAAATCTTTCCTATTATAATTTAATACTACCTCCTTGGTAACATTGCAGTGAAAATCATATGCTTACGGCCTGTGTTAAATCTCTGTGTTTTTTCTCTCCATACTTTGTGGATAATTATGAATGAGCTATTGTTTAATTTTGTGGCTGTATGGTTTTACCTGTTAATCAAAATGTTGCATTTTCAAGTGGCAGGACAGCATTGCAAATGAATCGAGATCTTTCTATTCAACTTCCCCGGCCAGATCAGAATGTGACAAGAAGTCGAAGCAAGACTTATCCTAAGAGAACAGCACAAACACAGCCAGCTGGTAAGTCGTAGACATAAACTTGTGTTTCCTGTTAGACTGATGGTATAGGATATGCTCAAGTGGTGACTACAGCCTAGTAGTTTTTTTTTTTATTGTTAATACTAGAATTCTTAATTTGACCCCTAAAATGTCTAAGCAGTCAGAATTTATTAATAAGTAAACAAGTAGTCATCTTAAATCACCATAACCTGCTTAATGACTATACTTTCTTTTAGAAGAGATTAAATAAAAATCTCAACTGAGTAATTTCTTCTTTGGGTGTATCAGATTGGAATTGAAACAAACTCTTAGAAAATATATTTCTTTTTTTTTAAAAAAAGGAACACGATAAATTTGTACAGAATTCAGTTGTTTTTTTTGTTAATGTTGGTCTTTTATTATAAATTCTTTCTGATGTTTCTACAGTGTACAAATAGAAAAATGTATAAAATGGATATACACATGCACATCACACACACACACAGATACACACACACACACACACACACACACAATTTAACATAGCCTGCAAGCCAAGAAGTCTGTCCTCTTTGCCTGTTCACATCTTTCCTGTGTCCTTCCTTACCAACCAGAGAAAATCCCATCTAACTTTGTGATCATTATTTCTGTAAACTTTTATTATAATTTTATTATTTATGTAGCCTTCCCTGAACAAACTAATTTTTTGCCTGTTTTTAACATTATATGAACAAATCATGGTATGTGTTCTTGTGTCTTGCTTCTTTCAATGTTATATGTAGTGTATACTAAAGTACATTTATTTTTCTTGCTGTGCGTATTCTATTGTATGACAGTTTCTTTATCCATTCTAATGTGATGGACATTTAGGTTATTCAGATTTTTTGTTTTTAATGCAGAATACTTCTTTAAGAAAACCACCTAATCACTCAGTTTCAATCTATGTTGAATACTCAGAGCTCACAGAATTTTACTCTAAAGTGATATTACTGACTTTGATTGTGGCTTGCTTATAGCTCACTCTTGTCTGACACTCTCCACAGACTTTTCACATATATTATCTCACTTGACACTTCCAATAACACTGTGAGGTAGGGCAAAACAGAGAGTATGTTCTCATTTTGCAG
>NW_011888887.1:5424279-5430659 GCF_000151845.1 Pteropus vampyrus | reverse complement strand
ATGTACTGTATACCTGAAACTAATAAAAAAATATATAAATAAATAAAAAATAAAACACATCATCTCTTTGGTAGGAGATCAGCATCAAGTGGATCTTATAAAAATGCACATGTTACGCTTTTACTATTATAAAAATATATTATATGTTTGCTTTAGAAGATTTGGGAAACTTAGAACCTTCCCTCCTAAAATGAAAACATTTTCATATTCAATTCCATTCTCTTAGTACTAAGACTATGTACTATATAGTACTATATAGTACTAACACTATATAGCTTTTTAGTTATTTGTATATCTTTTCTGCAAAGATTATATAGTAATGTTTTACAATCTTCTTTTGTATTTTAATAATATATCATGGATATGTTCTAATAAGTTTTTAAATATTTTTATACTATACCATTTTAAGATCTGTATAATTTTCTCCTGCATAGATATATAGAATTGACATAATTTATTCAACCAATCTTTAGTTCTTGGATTTTGAAGCCCTTTCAAATTTGGAAGACTATAAATATAACTAAAGTGAATGTCCTTGTAGTGATATCTTTAAGCACTCATGCTAATTTATTACATATATTTTAAACAATGCTGTATTTTCATTTTTATTTTAAAAAGAGGATTAAACAATGCTATGGTTTAGAAACTAAGACTTCGCTGTTCACACATTTCACTTTGATTTTAAATTACTTTCAGCCTGACTTTTTAGGCCTGCGTTCCACAAAACTGTGATGTGTTCTGGAGACCCAGAGATGACCCTTTTCTTGACAGTGTGTGATTGTCTGGGTGGGGAAGGATCATTTAGCAGATGTCAATGATGCAGTTTTACAGTTGCTGTCATGTACAGATGAAAGACGTCATGGGTCAGGGATTACTGTTATTCTGTTGTTTTTTTTTTAAATGTAACATTTTCTTTTCCCTCTAATTCACATGTACTCTGCTTTGAGCCTCAGTTGAATCCAGCTGGTAAAGACTCAGTTTCAGCCATCTCCCACTCCTAAGGCCATGGTGGAATTCTCACTTGGAGCAGAATATTTGAAGGGGGCACTCTTGTCTTCAACTACATTGGTTACCACTGTGCTCCTAGTCCCAGCCCACCAGGCCACATAAAAGTGGGCAGTTCTGTGTGAAGCTAGGCTGCTTTGTGTGTGGGAGGGCAAGGTCTTTTGGTGAGCGTCCTAGACTTAGGATTTTCAACTGATGGTTGTTGGTGCCAATTCAATGCCAATAGGAATTCCCAATTTGGAGTGCGGTGGAAAAGGAAACTATTCAGTGCAGAAATCTCAATTGTGATACAGCACAGCTGTGAGAACAGCAGGGCCCTGGAATAGCTCAATAGTGTTACAGCTCATTTATGAAACAGCAAGGCTGCAAGGCAGCCCTGACTCTGCTGTGCCCTGTTTTGCTCTGCTTGCTCTACTCTGCTCTGCTCTGGCGAGATGTCTTTGGTGTTTTAGCTCCAGCCAGGAAAACACAGGCTCTAGTCTTCAGTGGAAAGGAAAAGTGTATTCTCCAAGCCAGAGAGAAGCTGACATATATATAGAGAAGTCCTTGTCTCGTCCTTGATTAAGCCATACTCATGCAAATGAGGGCTACAAATCCTCACTGTTTGATTGGTTTAAAAAGCAAAGCACTGTTCTGATTGGTCAGAAGGGAGCGCTCTGATTGGTTGATGAAGATGCTGATGGAGATGTAGCTGCACAGCTCCAATTGGATGAGGAAAGCCTCAGTCATATTGGTCGAAATATAATTCCAGGAACTCCTTTTTAAGGGCTGGCTCAGATGGCAGGAACCTAGTGCAAGCAGGCAGCTCGGTGCAGGCTTCACCCTGAAGTGCAGTTTACATGAGAGGCCCCTGTGTAGAAATGGCTGCTAGGCTCTGCTTTTAAAAATTGAGCCCAGTTAGCCACCAGGAGTCCTTCTTTGTAGCTATCTTCTTTCTTAGGGTCCACAACTATTAATTAGAAATAGCTAATATGGTTGCTTTGTGTAACAACCAAGGGCCAATATGCAGCTGAGAGGTTATCTCAGCTAAGGTGAGATTGGAAAGGGAATTTAACTTAAGACAAATTAAAACAACAGAACCTATAAAATTGTAGGTCTAGTAAATAAATTATTAGCTATTTATATCAGAATATTATCTAAAATAAATGATGTTGAGGGTCAAGCCTGCTGAGAGAGACCGTGTTCCCAGTCCCCCTCTAAGGCTCTGCTACAGAATGGGGGTGGGGAAATGCTGTGAAGGATTGGCCTGCAGGTCATTAGGTCACTGTAGCCCTAAGGCTTCTGTCCCCTTCCCCATCACCCCAAGCAGCTCCTCCATCCCTGTCACTTCATTCTCTCTCACTGTGAGCTCTAAAGCAGCCCCCTCTCTCAGAAGCTCCCTGTTTCTGAGACTCATTCATGGGTGGCTGCACAACAAAGGAACAAGCTCTTTTTGAAAAAAAAATATGACAATTAAAATGGTAGAAAGTCGATTTCAACACATAGAAAAAGTTTATTTAATTAGATTGTACTGTATTTGGCAAAAATGGAGTTATGGTTTATATAGAAGATAGATTTTTTTAAAAACATAAGTTCAGCTATTAATATTTATAGATTGAATTCTGCTGGTATTCTCTCTAAAATAAAATTTAGTAAGTGCAGTTTCAGGAGTTGCCAACTTAAATTCTCCTTCTCATTTAACATTTATAATAGTAATTTAAAAAGTTGTGATCGAAAGGAGACTTTTGCTTTTTTTTTTTAGTTTATATCATTAATTTGTAGTACATGACTCGTTAGTCTAGAAGATATTCTTTTATCTCTTCTGAAGTTAAAGAAATTCAGTCTAACTCAATGACTACTCCCCTTAACCTGTGGTTCAGTTTTCTCTCTGCTAATTTAAAAAGCTTTTGTTTCACCTCTCAATCAGGAATAACAAATGCCCTGGTGGCTAAAACACCATTGTGTTTAGAATCCGCCAAGGTTAGGCCTTGGCACCTCTATGAGGAAGTACATTCCAAAGTCAAGAGCTCTGCCACCCTCCTGCCTGCTGCCCCACCCAGAGGAGTTCAGCACCAGGGCAGGCAGCCAGAGCATTCCTGCAAATCTAAATGGTTTCTGAGGAGCTTGGGGTAAAACAGGAGGTGAGATGAGGTGGCAGGAAGGAAAAGTGCATATTTATTTGTACAGCCCTTTTTCTGACAAGGTCTTGGCAACTCATGTTGGTGGGTTCTTATCAGAAGGGAGTTTGTACTATAAGTTGGCAGTAAAGGCAGAATATTTAGCTATAATACATAATTGCTGTAAGAAAAGTAATGGGTGAAGCTATTTGTTATGGATAAATAATGCTGTGATCGTCTGATGTGGCTTTTAAAGTTCTTAAAGATATCACACTGATGAAGAGAGAACTAAATAGTTGTCTTCAGACAACTGAAAAGGAAAATAGGGTGACATTTTGGTATTCCTGCATTGAATATGTGGAAGATGCTGCAAACACAGTGCTGGAGAGGTCATGAAAGTGACTTCCGAGTGATGATTCATGCTAGTGTGCAAGCAGACAGTTACTGCTCAGGCCCAACTCAGTTGTTTCTGTGCAGGAGCGTGGACCCAGTGTTGTCAAATCTTCCAGTGTTTTAAGGGAAGCATGAAATTTGGGTATTTATGGAAACTTTCTAGAATTTTCAGTATTGGCAATTAATTTCATTTTAAAGAAAGTCTGTACTAACTTGAACGTTCCTGAGGGCCAGATATGGCTTGAGGACTGCTTCTTCAGTGCAAACGAATGACTTATCCACCTGCCCTACGGGGGTCACTGTAGGTTTCTCCAGCCTCCCCTTTGAGCATCACTAAATCGGATTCAACACTCCATGACCGAGTATGAGAACTTTATAGTTAGTTGGTCAGTTGGTCAACTCCAGGGGAAGACAGTGCCGCACAGCTCTGGCCTCTGTAGCAAATGATTCACATGTGGGTAGCTGACCGGCATCTATTGGTGACCTGAGGTGGGTACAGCCCAAAGCAGGAGAGACAGAGGAATGCTTTGTGAAGTACAGTTTTACTTGATATAGTATGTAGCTCTGGGCTGCTGAGAAATTATAATGTTCAGAAAGTAATAATCATATTGAGCATTTCTAATTGGTACGTGGTGTCAGATGTGATGTCAGAAGAAGCATACCTTGGCTTGTGGTGATCAGAAATCTATTTAAAAAAATGTTTTTAAGGCAGATGAAAGGCAAGCTGTGTGAGTAGAGACCAGCACGTCAGACCGAGGCAGTATGCTCTAGTGGGCTGCATCTGATAAATCTGGGTTCAGCCTCAGTAGTCCATGTACTGACTGTGAAATGGTATGAAGTTACTCAACCAGCTGACACCTGAATTTCTTCATCTGTCAGATAGGGATATTACCCCTTCCTCCCGGTTGATGTCATGGTAATAGCATCTGAAACGGGCAGAGCATCATGTTCACTACATAGAGAGGCTTGAGATACTTTAGTTTCCTTCTTTTAAACCAAGAGGAAATCTTTCTTTACACGGTGTAGACCAGTCTGTGAGTCTACCTGTCAGGCTTTGAATTATATTTGCCATATAGCATCAACTTCACATAAAAGAATAATATGATATGTGGAGGAAGAGTGGAATTTTGAGAGCGATAGGTGGAAAGACAGTCATTCAAGTACAGTGAATGGGGCTCCAGAAGGAAATTGGGTACCCCTGCTTTATTGTAGAAGATTTGTTATGAGGGGAATGGGCGAGTCATAGTGCTCTCTGTGAGTAGGTTTTTCTGCTGCCAGCAGATCTCTGAGTCCCCAAGGGCAGCTGTTGGTAGGCAGTATTAGCATTCCTGAGTTGGAGGTTTTCTTGCTTACTGTTAGAGCAGCTGTTAGTCACTCTTTTTCTTCTCTGATGCTCACTTTTTCTTCACCCGATGCTCACTTCTCTCCAGCCTCATTTGGATAGTCTATGGCTATGAAAGGGAAAAAACAAACTCCTCACAGTAAATTCATAGTAATGTTGAGATTGCATGATAATTTTAAAGTTTATGTAATTAACCATTCCATCTTCCATGTAAGGTGGTTTCCCCTATTTGAAGTAATTAGCTGTTTGGCCTACCTGAGTGCATTTTTCATGTCAAACAGACAATGGAAACAGAAGACAAAGAAAGGGCAAAGCTGAAAGGGCTTGGAGAGGAGAAGCAGAATTGTTGAATAAACAGAACCTGGGGCTCTGGGTCTGGGATTTCACAAGTTAATTCCTAACCTCACTTCCACAACATGAGCAGACCTGTTGCTGTGTTTGTCATCACAGAGATGGTAAACTACCTAAGGATTTGAATTTGTGTCTGTCTGATTCTGCAGTCCCATATTACCTGCCGTGAAAGGCCAGGTCTCCTGAGGAGTTCCACAAGGTAGAGGAATGTTAATAACTGGCACTCACTGAGCATCACTGCATGCCTGCCACTGTACTGGGCCCCCTACAGATAGTATCTCACTCGTTTCATTTAGAAGATGCCGTGACTCTCAATACACAGGTGAAAAGACAGAGGCTGGAACTTGTCCAGGGCCCTGGAGCTGAAATTTGAACTCAGGTCGGTTAGAGTCTACAATGTCGAGAGAAAAAACAAAAAAGAACATAATATGGTTGTGCTGATATGAACTGATTTCCAGCATAGAGTATAAGCAAGAAAAACAAAAAGCGAGGGTGGGCAGCAGCATATAATACACTCCCATTATGTAAAAAGACAAAATCTAAGCATGGGAGGATATGCATATGTATTTACTTGCAGACAGGATACATGAGAAACTAGTAATATCAGTGACTCTAATAAAGATTTTTGAAAGAATGGAGATCAGTGGGAGAGAGATTTATTTTTACTGTGTATTTTTTAACAGCATTTTTTTTTTTACTGTGTCTTACTTTAAAAAAGCCCTACAGATAATTGTCATGAATGTATTAAGTTCACATGATGATTTCAAATGCACATTAAAGTTTCTAATAGATATTCTTGAAAAGCTCAGAGCTAGAGAAACTGATGTTATGCTAGGAAGTGTGCATTGTAATTCATGGAAAAACAATACAAGACTGATAATGCAAAATTTAAATGTTACGAATTTCTACTGCATCGTAACAGATACAATCCGAGTCTTCGAGGTGAGAGCACAAGACACATTCATACCTGTACGTGGCATTCTGACCAAGAGGCGTCACACGGGTGGTTTTGGAGATGATTTCTAGAAAATTTAACAATGTTAACTCTGTTTTAGAGAGAGTGTGCTTGTGACTGTCCTTCAAGGTGACAAATCGGAATTCAGTAATCAACTGAGATGTGGTCCAAATCTGTGATCTCACTTTCTTTTCACCCTGCCTGTAAGAATTCCTGCAAAAGGAGTCCTAGATGGCCT
>NW_011888887.1:5420524-5424229 GCF_000151845.1 Pteropus vampyrus | reverse complement strand
GAAAAGCTCAGAGCTAGAGAAACTGATGTTATGCTAGGAAGTGTGCATTGTAATTCATGGAAAAACAATACAAGACTGATAATGCAAAATTTAAATGTTACGAATTTCTACTGCATCGTAACAGATACAATCCGAGTCTTCGAGGTGAGAGCACAAGACACATTCATACCTGTACGTGGCATTCTGACCAAGAGGCGTCACACGGGTGGTTTTGGAGATGATTTCTAGAAAATTTAACAATGTTAACTCTGTTTTAGAGAGAGTGTGCTTGTGACTGTCCTTCAAGGTGACAAATCGGAATTCAGTAATCAACTGAGATGTGGTCCAAATCTGTGATCTCACTTTCTTTTCACCCTGCCTGTAAGAATTCCTGCAAAAGGAGTCCTAGATGGCCTCTTGACTAATTATATAAGCTTTTGCTTTGAGAAGGCATTTGATACAGTGGGAGGAAAAAAAAAAAACGTTTTACCTGATTGAGTAGACTTGAATTCCTGGTCTAACTTAGCCATGATCTATAATGTATCATTTGATATTACATGCTTTCATTTCCTTATCTGTAAAATAAAGGAATTGGGTACATAAACTTTAAAGATCCCTTTTTTTTTCTAAAATTCTCTCGTCTGTCTGGCGTACCTGTCACAGAATGGAAAGGACTGAGTATGGAAAAAAAAAAGATTTTAGGAAGCTTTATTTTTTTGGTGTTTTTTTTTTTTTAAACCGTCACTTCAAAAGACTTGCAGACTTGTGAAAAATATCTTACCACACGACACAATATATATTTTTGTTATTGGAAATACACAATATTTTTGTGTACTTATGTATACAAAAGTAGAGCTAGTTCTTTAAAACTTTAGTTCAAATGAAATTCTTACACCTGAAACTTACTGGATTTATTAACCAATGTCACCATAAATAAATAATAAATAAGAAATTCTTACTAACAAAATTAAATGAAATTGCAATAACTTTTGCATCAGTATAGTTTTTCAAATTATTCTTCATCTGAATTGACCACATGAATCTAGAATTTTAGCTTTGATTAACTCTCAGTTAGAAATTAATGCCATCTTGAGTGGTACAAATAAAAAAAGAGGTCTTTCAACATGGGCTTTGCATGGCTTTGTCTCTGCCTTTGCCTTCTGTGTGAATATAACCATAGACTGAATCTACTTGAACTTTTAGAAATCAGCAGTATGAATTGGATATACCTTGGCCATTGTTTATAGTGTCAATTCTTGAGGTTTTGCCTAGATTTTACTAACCATTTAGGCAAATTTCCCTGATTTCTCGCCCCTCTTTCTTCAGGGGTCTGAGGGTGCATCTGTCACCTGTTTGAGCATCTTTTTTGAGTTAGATCTTTTAAGCAGATGGCATTTGAGTATTCCACACCTTTGTTTTACTAACAGACTTAGGATTCATGTTGATTTCTCTGCCAGCTTTTTTTTTTTTTGGACATTGAGAAATTTGGGATTGATTTTTATGGCTCTGCTTGCGTTACTGATTGGTATCAGTGTGAAAAATATCTGGAGTTCTCGGGGTCCAGGGTGTAGGGAGAGGAGGTGAAACAAGAGAGAGAGGAAAGAACTACTTTTACTGAGGAGCAGGTACCATGGTTGGCACTTGAGCGTGCACTGCCAGTCTTGGAATCAAGAGTCCTATGGAGGGAACAGAACAGGTTCTGTAACAATGGCCTTCCTCACTCCCTCCTTTTTTCCCAGTGTGAGAATGGGGCGCCTGAGGAAACCACCAATCAGTTTCCTTCTCCAGAAAAGCTGGAATTGGAGCCCAGAGGATGAGTCATTCACCTCGGGGGAGCTATGCCTTTTAAGGCTGCTGTTACAAGAATACCTCTGAACATAGAAGCTGGTTTGCAGAGAAAGAAGAATAGACTCACTGTGAGAAACACTAAAGGATGGCCCATGTAGCCTTGAGAGGAGGATGGGGGTAGTAGACTTAGTAGCCATATCCGGTCTGTGAGATCCTTCTATGTCTTTAGGATGAATCTCTAATTTGATCTGGTTTCCTGGCCCCTTAACAGTGAATAACATTGCTTCATATAACCCTTTTGCGAAACCCATGTGGAGGGTGGTGGTATTCTCATTTTACCCCTGAGGTAACTGATGCTCGGAAACATTAAGTACTTATTCATGATTATACAGCTAATAAGAATAGTGTCAGGATTTGAACCCAAGTCTTTGGAGGACACATATTTGGAAAGCAAATGGAAAATAAAAAGGTGAAAGGCCTAGAATTATTTGTAAATATTCATCCCCTGTTTTTCCCTCTGTGGGATTTCTATGCAGATATTCTTGGAAAGACAGTACATTCTGCTCATTTATAGAAGAGTAGCAAGTCAACCTGCTTTTATGTCATGTCATCTTTTAAAGAAAATATCTTAAGTTCTTTGGGACATTTTACCTAACAAAGAGGGGAAAAAGCAGTAACTGTGTTCTTTTACAAGGAGCATTAGGTAGATCACATCACGTGTATGCTTGTTCACTTGTTCAAAGCTGTTTTCCTTTGTTGTTGACACTTTTCTATTCTGCCTTAAAGCTGATGTTTGTTTTTCATTCTGTAAAAGATTTATGAATATATGGCAGCTCTGGTTAGATTTTCTCTAAAAAGTTAATGTTGCCACTCTTCCTAGGAGCATTTAGCATTCCATGCATAGCCAGCAAAATTAGAAAAGCAAGCAAGACTAAAGGCCTATTGTATATTCAAGTTAAATATCATAGTTTTAGTGAGTTACCATAAATGACCTTTTTTTCCCTTTCCCTTCTCATTCAACAAGAATTTATGGAACACCTCTTTCTCATAAGACCTGTGATATTGTGATTTATAATAAGAAATGTATGTTTGGTGTTCGTCCCTGTTCCTGGCACAGAGCTCCTAAAACCCTTGGTATTTCCTAAGTGATAATAGCAGCAAAGGTGAAAGGAATGACTTTCGTTATTCATAACAAGATCCTTTTAACCAGACATGAGTTTGTGTTGATGAGGTGACTTTTGGAAAGCCCTAAGGTTGGAGGCTGGTTCCCAGGTAAAACCAACTGTGTCATTAGGGGTATGAAACATATAGCCCCACCTTATGATTCCAGGAAGGGGTGAGGGGTTGGAGGCTGAGTCATGTACCAGTGGCCAGTGATTTAATCAGTCATGCTTATGTAATGAAATCTCCATAAAAACCCAGAAGGTCAGGGTTCTGAGGAGTTGGGGAACACATGGAGATGCAGGAAGAATGGTACGCTCAGAGAGACCACCGAAGCTCTGTGTCCCTTCCTGTGTCCCTTGCCCTATACATCTCTTCCATATGGCTGTTCCTTGGCCATCTAGTAAATAAACTGTTTTCCTGAGTTCTGTGAGCCGCTCTAGCAGATTATTCAAACTGGAGGGAGAGGGGTCATGGGGACTTCTGATTTATAGCCAGTTGTCCAGAAGAACAGACAACAGCCTGGACTTTTGGTTGGTGCCTGAAGTGGGGACAGTCTTGTGGGGCTGAGCCCTTACCCTGTGGGATCTGACACTATCCAGGTAGATAGCGTCAGAATTGATTAAATTTCAGGACGTGCAGTCAGTGTCCCCTGAAAGTTGAAGAATTGCTTGGTGTTATTGGAAAAAGAGTGGAGACCCTATTCCATGGAGCACAGAAAAGTGAATAAAACTTAGCCCCTGATCTAGAGGAATTTAGTCATCTAAAAATAATTCA
>NW_011888887.1:5417546-5420474 GCF_000151845.1 Pteropus vampyrus | reverse complement strand
GGCGCCTGAGGAAACCACCAATCAGTTTCCTTCTCCAGAAAAGCTGGAATTGGAGCCCAGAGGATGAGTCATTCACCTCGGGGGAGCTATGCCTTTTAAGGCTGCTGTTACAAGAATACCTCTGAACATAGAAGCTGGTTTGCAGAGAAAGAAGAATAGACTCACTGTGAGAAACACTAAAGGATGGCCCATGTAGCCTTGAGAGGAGGATGGGGGTAGTAGACTTAGTAGCCATATCCGGTCTGTGAGATCCTTCTATGTCTTTAGGATGAATCTCTAATTTGATCTGGTTTCCTGGCCCCTTAACAGTGAATAACATTGCTTCATATAACCCTTTTGCGAAACCCATGTGGAGGGTGGTGGTATTCTCATTTTACCCCTGAGGTAACTGATGCTCGGAAACATTAAGTACTTATTCATGATTATACAGCTAATAAGAATAGTGTCAGGATTTGAACCCAAGTCTTTGGAGGACACATATTTGGAAAGCAAATGGAAAATAAAAAGGTGAAAGGCCTAGAATTATTTGTAAATATTCATCCCCTGTTTTTCCCTCTGTGGGATTTCTATGCAGATATTCTTGGAAAGACAGTACATTCTGCTCATTTATAGAAGAGTAGCAAGTCAACCTGCTTTTATGTCATGTCATCTTTTAAAGAAAATATCTTAAGTTCTTTGGGACATTTTACCTAACAAAGAGGGGAAAAAGCAGTAACTGTGTTCTTTTACAAGGAGCATTAGGTAGATCACATCACGTGTATGCTTGTTCACTTGTTCAAAGCTGTTTTCCTTTGTTGTTGACACTTTTCTATTCTGCCTTAAAGCTGATGTTTGTTTTTCATTCTGTAAAAGATTTATGAATATATGGCAGCTCTGGTTAGATTTTCTCTAAAAAGTTAATGTTGCCACTCTTCCTAGGAGCATTTAGCATTCCATGCATAGCCAGCAAAATTAGAAAAGCAAGCAAGACTAAAGGCCTATTGTATATTCAAGTTAAATATCATAGTTTTAGTGAGTTACCATAAATGACCTTTTTTTCCCTTTCCCTTCTCATTCAACAAGAATTTATGGAACACCTCTTTCTCATAAGACCTGTGATATTGTGATTTATAATAAGAAATGTATGTTTGGTGTTCGTCCCTGTTCCTGGCACAGAGCTCCTAAAACCCTTGGTATTTCCTAAGTGATAATAGCAGCAAAGGTGAAAGGAATGACTTTCGTTATTCATAACAAGATCCTTTTAACCAGACATGAGTTTGTGTTGATGAGGTGACTTTTGGAAAGCCCTAAGGTTGGAGGCTGGTTCCCAGGTAAAACCAACTGTGTCATTAGGGGTATGAAACATATAGCCCCACCTTATGATTCCAGGAAGGGGTGAGGGGTTGGAGGCTGAGTCATGTACCAGTGGCCAGTGATTTAATCAGTCATGCTTATGTAATGAAATCTCCATAAAAACCCAGAAGGTCAGGGTTCTGAGGAGTTGGGGAACACATGGAGATGCAGGAAGAATGGTACGCTCAGAGAGACCACCGAAGCTCTGTGTCCCTTCCTGTGTCCCTTGCCCTATACATCTCTTCCATATGGCTGTTCCTTGGCCATCTAGTAAATAAACTGTTTTCCTGAGTTCTGTGAGCCGCTCTAGCAGATTATTCAAACTGGAGGGAGAGGGGTCATGGGGACTTCTGATTTATAGCCAGTTGTCCAGAAGAACAGACAACAACCTGGACTTTTGGTTGGTGCCTGAAGTGGGGACAGTCTTGTGGGGCTGAGCCCTTACCCTGTGGGATCTGACACTATCCAGGTAGATAGCGTCAGAATTGATTAAATTTCAGGACGTGCAGTCAGTGTCCCCTGAAAGTTGAAGAATTGCTTGGTGTTATTGGAAAAAGAGTGGAGACCCTATTCCATGGAGCACAGAAAAGTGAATAAAACTTAGCCCCTGATCTAGAGGAATTTAGTCATCTAAAAATAATTCAACAGTTATTTAACACTTAATAAATACCAAGCACTGTGCTGAGTACTTTCTATAAGTTATCTAATATAATCCTCATATCACTATATAAGTAGTTGTGATATCTCCATTTTACAGATGAGAAAATTGAGGTCCAGAAGGATTTAATAACTTGTCCAAGATCACAAGGGTAAATTGGCAAAGCTGAGAAACAAATCTATGTTTGAATGATTTTCAACCTTGTATGCCATTAAGACACTTTGTCAGACTGTAGAGGTAAAAGGCATACTTAAAGGCAGGCGGGACGTGTCAAGAGTCATAGGGTAGAACACTGAAAGAGTTGTAAGTATCCAGAAGGATGATTTGTGGCTGAAAGTAATCCATGATGCTATAGTGAAGGAAGTGGCTTTTGAAGGACAGATGGATTAGGGCAGAAGGTTTCAAGATGGGGTATGCAACTCCTGGTGGGGAAGAGAGACAGGAGGTCTTGCTAAGGGTTATGTGGGCACGGGTAGGTTGATTGAATCAATTTCCAAATTCTCTTTCCTAGAAGGAATCTGCCTGTGGCACTAGACTGGCTGGTTCTTCTCTCCGGTGGACCTTTTCCCATTTTTTAAAAGAAAGGCAGACCTTTTCCCCATCTGGAATCTGTTACATTGCTTTGTCTTTAAATGTTAAACCTCCTGGGTTGACGTTAGCAAAGTAAATGACTTGAATTATCAAGTGGCACATCCTTTTCTAAGTCATTTTCTCATTTTGGCTTTCAACAAAATTGAAGGAGGACCCAATTGATTTGTCACCTGATAGAACATTTGAAATCGTTTTAGATAATATATAATTACTTGTAGAGTTATAGATGTCTACATGTAATTCTTAGAAGTTCTTTGGGACTTTGGTGATGTCTTCATAACAGAATACTTTACAAGTTTTCTCAGCATTGAGAATCTATCACAATAAAAAGTAGGAATAGAATTGTT
>NW_011888887.1:5391973-5415536 GCF_000151845.1 Pteropus vampyrus | reverse complement strand
ATCTGTTTATATATATGGTTTTCTTTATCATTTTACTTTTGATCATAATTTGTGACATTAGAAAATATTTGTTTTAATTTGCTAATTTGCTATACTATCTGCCATTTTTTCCAAAGCACTCAGTCTAAAGTTGGTGAAACCAAGGCAAAGTGACTTTGTACTGTCAGTGTGAGAAATAGAGCTAAAATATATTTCCATTTATTAGCTCATTCTTAACACATTTCTTCTAAGAAGTTGTATTGGGTTAGATAATATACAATCAGATTGGGTTTACTGAAACCTAATAACTTGTTGTATTGAGAATAGTTATAATCTGTCCTGGTTATTTGTCTTAAGCATCAAATATAGAGTTTTTCTTTTCTTTTTCTTTTTCTTTTTTTTAAGTTTAGGGAAGAGAAAATGTGTGATTAAATGGGATAAAATTTAACCTGAAAGTTTAGAAATTTATCATATTTCAGAGTTCTTAAAACAAAACTATTTATATATTACCATCCTGCTTTCCTTATTGGCTATTTGTCTTTTCCCCATATAACAGAATGAGGCATTTTTACTTACAGACATATATATTTTTTCATTTAAATGTCACATATTCATTTTTCATGTTCACTCTGTAGATTAAAATCAGTGACAACATTTAAGTAACATCAAAGATTTAATTTAGGTTGACTAATTTAGGTATCAAATAGAGTTACAAATTTTGTGAGACTTATAGTACTATTTAAATGCAAAGTGTTTTTATAATTGGACAGCCATGTATATTCATCATTAGATCTTGACATCGCAGAGATGACTTTAAAGAATTGCCCCCAGATCAAATAGCTAAATAGATCCTGGGAGAGTTGATTCCGTTTCTGACAGCCATTCTTCCTGAACTGAAGGTGAGGGTCACTTAAGATGAGGGCACTCAAACGTGAAGAGAGCCAAACTACACAAAAGCTTGGTAGTGGTCTGATGCACACAGGCTGGAAGCATTTGCATATAGGGTGTTAAAAAATGAACAGATGAGACCATGGGACATCGGACACTGGCACAGCAGTATTGTCTCAGCTGTGGGGAATTGTGGACCCATATTAAGCTGTAGTGTCTAACAGTCCAGGAGAAAAATGATCACAGGTTTTGAGTTAGATTTGGCTCCTTAATAAGTCCCCTGATAAACTCATTCTTCTAGATGTGACCAGCCTCCTGAAATACAGCCCTTTGTGTTTTCAGTGTGAACAATATTTAAAATGAATTGGATGCTCCTGACTCTTTCTTAGTAGTCTTGCTGCAGTTAATATTTTATCTAAAATAAAATACAGATTTACTTAGGAGCTTTAACAACCATATGTCAATAACTGATCTTTGTTATAGATAATCTGTGGCAATCATTTAAAAGAGCAGCATGCTATAGCATGAGGCTGTTTCTAAAGCTCTAAGAAGTAGCCACGTCTGCAGGATACAGCACATGTCCTCGTGTCCCACATTTCCCATGCTACCACATCCGGAATGTTTTGGTCTTAGTTTGGACACTTTTTTCCCCTTCTAGTGGTAAAAATAGTGGAAACAGAAATACATCCTTTATAGAGAGACACAATGATGTGTCCTTCATTTATGAAGATTTTGAGGGCTTATTATAAAGTAAGTAATTCATGGGGATGTAATGTACAGCATAGTTATTATAGTTGACAATACTGTATTGAACATTTGGAAGCTGCTAAGAGAGTAGATCTTAACAGTTTTTGTCACAGGAAAAAAATTGTGTAATTATGTATGGTGATAGTTGTTAACTAGACTTATCGTGGTGATCGTGGTGATTTTTTGCAATAAATACAAATATCAAATCATGTTGTTAATGTAACATGTGAATTATACCTCAACAAAAAGATTTGAGGCCTTTTATTTAAAAATTAAAATTAATAATTTTATTGTGTATACTATAAATATTTTATGAAATGAATACATAATAATTTCTATTTCTAGATATTTTAGTTGAGAACAACTGTTTGGCTTTATCTAAAAGAAAGAATTGCCCCAAATAAAGTGATTTGCTCTCAGTGTTTTATTTCTTAAAGTGGGGATGGTTAAATAGTCATTTTCTTTATTACAATTTGTTAAACTTTTCATATATGTACAATATATTCTTTTCCGGTGGTCTGTTATGATTTACAATGAAAGAGGGGTGGAAAAAAAAGATTTTTCCATCTTCAAAATATCTCCTGGAGCAGTGCTTGAAATTCCATTTTTGTCAGTTAATTATTTTAGTTAATATTTGGCTTTAACTTTTCCTCTTTAAAATGCAACTACTATGGCCAATAATAAATGAAGACATGAGCCCTTTAGTGTTTAGGATTTGTCAGATCACCTCTTCTCTGTAGCCTAAGAATGTGAAATGATGTAGAAGGAATGATTCTGCAAAATGATACATGAGAAAAAAAGTTAGTCATCAATGTCAGCGAAATGGAGTCAGTAAACCTAAATAATTCATAACCTGTATTTCTCACTTTTGCAGATTTTGGTAACCAACACATAACCTAGCTTTGCTGCATAGCTTAGCTTTCCTCTCAAATGGTAGTATGATAAAATCTCATTAATTAAGTGCTCCCAGTAAGTTATTGCTGTTAAGTAGCTTCTCCCCGTTAAGTTGTTTTCCTAGAAAGGCTTTTAAGACTTAGGCTTGTCCAATTCACAAGGTAGGGAGAGGAGAATACATTTAAACAGATATTTAGTTAGTAGTCCACTGTTTTAATAGAAAAGAGCCATGAATAAAATCGTATTACTGATAATACCTTATTCATGCTGTGTATGTGAGAATTATGACTGTTGTGTTAGTAAAATAGTCCTGACAGTTGAACAATTTATTTTGGAGAAGCTTGGCCTTGCTGTTCGTGTCTCAGAGAGCACATATACGTGATATTTTTTCCCCTGAAAGTCTTTTAAAAAACAACTCATTTTGTGTTTCATCATAAAATTACGATTTGGATATCATGAATAACCAAATGTTGTTCTTTTGAAGAAAATATATACCTATATATTTTGAAGAAAATATATACCCATATGAAATTTTTCTATTTTAAAATATTCCTCAGTTGTTTGTCTACCTGTTTATTAATTTTTTGGAAGATTTGGATAGAAGAAAACTAGGTGAAAGTGATTAAGCAACCTGACTTTCTCCAAGGTGGTTAGTTGTTAGACTAATGAGATGGAGTTTGGAATAAATCGAGGCTTGTGCTTAAGCTTGTTACAGAGCTTTGGTTAGCATCACGATGTTCACCTTTGCTCGGTGCCTCTCCGAATGGAGTCATTGGCGGTGGGTATTGGTTTCTCTGTTGTGCCTTCTCCTCTCCCAAGCCTGGGGAAACAGCCTTAGATACATGGAAGTCTTATTTGTATTATGAAGTAATAATACCTACTGAGAATAATACCACGTTAAAAAAAATTATTAGAAACAATTAAAAATATTAACTTTGAGTAAACCTCAGTGGGGCACAAATGAATTGATCCGTCTTGCCACTGCCCCACATACCACATAGAATTCCACATTTGAGAAGCAACTCCATCTCAAATCTGTGGCTGGAATTTGGGGAATCTGCCCTTATGATTTTATTAACGGTTGTAAAATAGACAGTAACTGGCCATGGGGTAGTTCAAGGGAATTGGTTGTATCCCATATTTATAATGAAATTTCCTGGTGAAATTTCTCATAGGCCCCAACGCTATTGTTTTCTGATGCCTGGATTCTGAATGTTGCTTTAGCATGAGCTGGCCTTTAATGTCATGTGTATCCCCAGGCTCACCTTTCCAGTTCAGCATTACAAGATAGGAACCAAAATACGATTTTGAATCTACATCACATTCCTTCATTTCAATCTCAGTTAACCTTGAGAGAAAAAATTCTCCTCTTAGTTGGCTATGGGATACTCTCTTCATTGGACATTCTTTTCACTTATCTTCTAAAGAGTCTACCTTTCCAGTAGACCCTTAATTTAGACTGACTTTTTAACTATTTGAAAGTGGGGCACAGAGGGCACATGGAAGGCCATGTGTTGTGGTTTAGATTTAAGTCTCTGGAGCCACACTGCTGGATTTCAAAGCTGCACACCCGCCCCAAACCCATGAGTTGTGAGATCTTGGGAAAGGCCCCCCCTTTTTTTTTTATCTTAAAAATGGGAGTGAGGTTAGTATTTACTTCATAGGATTATTTTGAGGATTATATGAATAAATAGAAATGAGGTGCTTGGAATAGCACCTGACATATAATAAATGCTCAATAAATATTAGCTCTTACTACTATTACGAGTTCATCTCATGACTTGAAAACCATCAGTGATTAGTGATGATTACATTTTAGGTTGAAGGACTCAAACTGTGGACATCTTCTGCAAGATACTGCTTTGAGGTGGACACACCTGTAAGGCATAGAGTTAATTGAAAAAGAACTTCGGGCATCCCCTCGCTGGTCTCCCCTGCACCTCCCAGAGAGAGGTGCATGCCACTTGAGAAGAGTCATCATCAGTGCCCACACATCTCATCCCTGCAGGCTTATCAGCCTCTGTTCGGAGAATGGGGTCCAGACTTCCAGGACGAGCCTAGCCCGTCACTTATCTCTATTAGATCAAGATTTGCGACATCTTGTCTACTGGGGGCTCCCTCTGCTGGTTCACCTAACATATGCAAATCTGTGCAATAAGAGCTTTTAAAAAGTCAGTTTTAGGCTTTTAGAGATGTTTGCATAAACACATTTGAAAATTTGTGTGTGTGCGTGAGGTACAAATCACATCTGTATTACTCTTTTTTTGCCATCTGTATAATGAGTTGGAATATTTCATAATTTCAAGTTTAAAATGTGTTGTTGTTTGCTTTGTTTTAGAATGGAAACTATCATGGCATGCCAAGAAATGGTCACTTCTTTACAGCATAGCTATCAATTACTATGTTTTACATTTCAAGATAAAGCACTAAATATCTTAGAATCTTATTTTAACAGTGTAAGAATGTCCATGATGTATGGAGTTATTAGCTAACTCTTAGAGTCTCATAAGGTCCCATTTTAAAGTAGTGTCATAGCCTAGACGCCATAGGACATTATTATGTTGAAGACTGATGGTTTTACATGTCAGAAAATAGCACCTTATTGTTCAACTCATTATTTATTTGGAATTATAATTTATCGACACAGTGTGCCATGACATCCCCAAAATTGCATTTGAAAATAATTTTGTGCTTCTTTCTGTTTTCCTGATCACTATCTCCTTCCTTTTATTTTCTCTTCTCTCTCTTTGCTACTAGGATCAAACAGCATAAATCGAGTAACTGCAAACATAGAAAATGGAGAAAATGAAGGAACAACTAAAATTATTGCACCTTCACCAATAAAAAGGTCAGTCAGTTAACTGAAGGAACATTATGTGCTGTCACAAAGACGATTGTTCTTGTGGGCAAGGTTAAGAATCTTTTCATGTTGATACTTAACTAACACTTTTGATCAAAATAGTCTGTGGGCCAAAGAATACTTTATAATGCCAATGAATTATAAAACATCAGATCTTGCCTCTCTCAGTTGAAGGAAATGCCCCTGCTGTCACAGCATGGTGATCTCCAAGATAGCCTGTGGTCTGCGTTCTTGGCAGCAAAGTGAAAATTCCACGTGATTTCTTAAATGGCATGATATAATGGACTAACTCAAAGGGACCTATGAAATAAAGTGGATGATACTCATGTTTAATGTACTGTGTTCATTACAGCGGTGCACTGAACTATGGCCCTGGAAAGAGGGTTTATAGCATTTAGAGGCGCAGGGCTTCAGAAGTCAGTGATTGCATATGTATGAAGAGTTGTCATGGTCCTTTGCATCAATTTTCCCAGCAGCATTCCCCAGAGGAAAGACCTTCTCTTAATGTATTACATGAATTGTTTCCCTGACAGATCAGACTTGTTCTTAAGATACTATTTTTGTATCATTTTTTCCTATCTCCAATTATGTTCATGGAACAGCATTTTAGACATACAATGAGCAGCTTTCATCGGCTCACATTCTCTCTAGAGGTTACGCCACACATATCATGGAGAACTCCAAGTAATCAGAAATACATGACCTTGAAAGAATTCTTAGATCGTCTCCTCCATCTTTTGTTAGTAAATAATGGTGTCTTCATTTAGCTGGATTGTGATTACTTGGAGAAATACAGTGTATAATTTCTTAGCAAAGTAGTTTTAAGGTATAAGGATTTTCAGAGTTGCGATGTTTGCCCCCAGGGTTTTGACTGCAGGGTTTTCTTTCGTCTGGTTTCCAGAACACTCCCTGTACAGATTCTCTTTTGGAATGACAAGTTCTTTGCCTTTGCATATACTTTAGCTTACTGTGCCTCCCTTAGTCAGCCTCACAGCTGTGGGTAGAGTCACCTTAACCTGTTTGCACAGGGTGTGCTATGGTAAATCCAGCATAAGAATAGTAATCCTCCCTGAAATTCAGATCCCAAGCCTTTTAGAATGTGTAGAAGGAGTTCAGTCTCCTTTGTAACTGAGTTCTTGCCAATAGAACCGATACCTGAAGGGCTGCCAGATTTCCCCACTCAAACTCTAGATGAGAAATAGCTTAGGGAGTGAATGCCATTAATTTGCCACCCAAGATTTCATTGTTCTTTGAGTCTCCCAATTCCTCTTTCATCTTGCTATTCCATTTCTCAATTTCCTTTTTCTTTTTTTCCTTATTAAACTCTCACACACCTGTGTGGGTACGTGCACATTTTCTGCAGTTATATTAAATATCTACAATATTTATTACTTTTCCACATTTCAAAAGTAAACTTTTACTTTGGAAATTTGATGTTCTAAAGATTTCTAACCTTTATAAAAATAACATTCACATATGAAACCTACTACTGTCTACTAATGCTATGAGTTATGTACTTTTGTCAAATGTATTTTTTAGGCTTATATTCCTATAATTATAATATGCTGGGGTACAAGTTTATTTTCCCTTTTTTGAATGACCTTGTCAATTTTTTCTCTCTCCTCTATCTTGGCTGTTATAAAGAACTCTGCTATGACCATGTTTGAGGACAGTTATATAGAAGATTCCTCAAAAAGCCAGGGTTAAAAGCGTATTATGAGTTAAGTAGTTCTATCTTCTTCTGAAGATGAGACTCTCCCGGGGAAGTGAGAGGTGACACACCTCCCCTCCCACACTGGCGAGGTGGCTTCTAATGAGTCCTTCCTGGTGTCTCCCATGTGTTTCTAAAACAATTTGTTGGGATTAGATAACAACTCGGTTATATTTACATTCTTAGGACAGAAAGATGATACTAGGTCAGGAAATGGCATTTGAAAGTCATTCTGGTTTGGAGGGATGATGCCAAGATGTGGAAACTGGGGGCAAGGAAAGGGCAGTGTGGGTAGCCTAAACCTGCCTAGAGCTTACTGACCTGCACAGATTCAGTCCCAAGTCCAGAGCCAGGGAGTCTCTGCCCGCTGCTAAAAAGAGCTTTCCTTCTTCATCATCTGGTTGCCTTGACTTCCTGTTGTGCAGGTGGACTCTCTTGAGTTTTGTAAAAATGAATGACTAGCCTTCTTTTGATTTAAAAGCAGTAAAACTAGAAAGGAAGTGGGATGGGGAAAGACTCAGAATTACTTGCTGGAGACATGTGTTTTTTTAGGCAGCTACTTCATAACCTTTTTGGGGTAAGTCACAAATATAAATAAAAACACATTCGTAGACATTCATTAAATAAATAATTTTACTGAAGAAATAAGTACATGGCTTCTTTTTATATTCTAGTTGATTTGTTTTGTATACTTTTTTTTTTAAAGCTTTAAGAAAACAAAGAATGAAAACAGCCCTGACACCCAAAGAAGCAAATCTCATGCACCATGGGAAGAAAACGGCCCCCAGAGGTAAAGGGAATCGTTTTTTTTGTTTGTTTGTTTTTTGTTTTTTGTTTTTTGTCCCCTAAAGGAGAATAGTAGAAAAGTGGATAGCATTTGTCCCTATCAAATAATGGAATCCTGTGGCTGGTTATGATTACTTCTGGACAAGGCAGTCAGATTTCTAAATCAGCGTGACCGGGAACTTCTGAAGTGGAAATCAACAGGATGTGTCCTAACTTGAAACTCTCCTGGAAAGACAGAAAGGAAAACTAGTGTATATTAAGAAACTGTCTTGAAAGGTCATCGTGATGGTTTAGAGTAAGATAATATATTTCTGAAAACTCTAAATGAAATGAAATAAAGATAATTTCTCTAATTTCAACTCATAAAAATTTTAGTTAAAAACTATAGCAGATAAATAGTGATTCTAGAAGACCTTTACGCCTAACATACATACATATTTAATTTCTTTTGCTCATTACTACCAAACCAGTGACAGACCTGCATTATAGCCTCCTGGCTGTATAGTTATGGTGGTTTTAGCTATGACCACCCAGGGGTTCAAATCTTAGCTCTACCGCTTTCTAGCTCCTTTACGTGAGCTACTTAATTAAAAACTCTGTATTTCCTTTTTTTTTTTTTTTTTTTTTGGTTAAATAGGCTTAATAATTGTACTTCAGTGTTTAGGGTTGATGTGAAGTTTAGCTAAGATAATAAATACAAAATACAAAGCTTTTAGCTTGGTCAGTGCCTAGTATGTGGTAGGTGTATAATAAATGCAATTTGTTGTTGTTATTATTGCTATCATTTGAGTCTGTTCATTTCTGACTGTTGAAGGCCAATGAGACAAATCTATTCCTGCAAAATAATGACTTTTATGATTTGTTTTACCAGGTCTTACCTCTCTTTTCTTTTACTATATCTTGTCAGCAAAGAGATCTGTGTGCCCACAATCCAGTATTCCCCTGTGATTACCAATTATGCAGTTATGAACTCTTCCATAGAAGCATCAGGTTCTAGGGCGAGAGTGTTCGCTCTTCTGGGTCCTCTGTAGTCATTATTGACCATTCCTCTTCCACCCCAGTGGACTCTACAACTCTCCCACTGACCGCACGAAATCTCCAAAGTTCCCCTACATGCGCCGCCGAAACCCTTCCTGTGGGAGTGACGACTCTGTACAGCCAACGAGGAGAAGGTAAGCTGAACACAGCCCCTCTGTTTTTGATTCTCAACAGAAGCACAGAGTTCCAGTCACCTTTTTATTACAGGTTATTCTCATAATGTCATGACTGTTTGTCTCCCTAAGTTAACAGAAAGCTTATGGTTTTTGAGATAAAATTAGCTAGGAATCCTGAAGCATTTCTCTTAAACAGCCAGAGTTTCAGAGAATAATTTCAAAAATATTGACAGGAACTTACTTCTTATATTGTGATTAAGACTCATAAGTTAAAAATATGTATATATAGTAACTATATATTATATAGTACGTGTAATACATTATATAACATAGTATATATTATATTAATGGTCTATATTAATATATGAGATATTAAATTTTTTGACCTGAGAAGACAAAATTATGTTTATAGATAAATCTTAGCTGAGGCTAAGTGCTCTGCCCTCCAGAATGATATTGTTGCATAAATGTGAGTAAAACTCTTTTCAAACACAAAGAAAATGAACCCTTTTTACCCAGCAAGTCAGATTGTTTGTATGATGATACTTGCGTGTGTGTGTGTGTACTTAATTTTCTTTCTTTAACGTCCGTATCTAGAAGTTTTAGATTCTCTTGCAAAACAGGCTGGGCAACGTGATGGGTCCAAGTGAAATTCATTTCATTCTTGTATAATGGGAGCCGTTTTACTTTGTTTTACCTATATAAGTGGTATTTTATAAGTGACTTTTATAATTATGACAAGTTCAGGTCATGTTCTCAGATAACAATATATATATATTTTTGATATATATATGCTGTGGATCTGGAAAGCGGAAGCCCTTTTCTCTTCGTGCCTTAGTTTATATTTATTTGCTGGTCTATCCCTGTCTGATTCCTTCTACTTCTACCAATTTCCCAGAGTCTTATTCTCCACCTTCACCCGATTCAACTTCCCTGAAATCCTTTGATAGTTAAGAAAGGTCTGTATCACCTTCACCTAGTAGGACTGGAAAGGGAGAGATAAATCATGACCAACAGTGATTAGATAGAATAGTGGAACAGTAGTTGGCATTTATCTTGTTCTAAGTCCTGAGCAAATTGCTTGCTATATATATTATCTCATTTGATCCTTATAATAATATATGGAAATGGGCATTTGTATCATTCAGTCACTAGGCATTTTGAGTAGAGGATTAATGCAGGGTATTTGGTGCATAAATGTGAGTTGGAGTAAAGGAACAAAAGACAGAGTGGTGCATCTCTGATATCTGGATGCTCTACTGACCCTGCTCTGTGGAGAAACAAAAGAAGAGAAGAAGGTGTTACTCAGAGATCCAAAAGCTGCTCCTGCCTTTGAGCCAGCCCTCACTGGCCAGTGCTTACTACTGACATAGTTGTAGGCACCACTATCATAGGCATGACTCTTGCTGCCGCTGCCGGAGGTACCACCACCGCAGCTAACACGGTGGGCCCTCCGCTTCTCAAGAGTTCAATAGTGGATGCCATAGGTACTGCCAGAAGCTCAATTGCTTCCCCTTTTCTCCTGCCTTCAAATCTTACCTGAGTGCATCTCTAAGTGGAACCTAGCTGGCGAAGAAGTCCAGAAAAATGTAATTTTCAGGCATCTCATCTTGGCAATGCAGGAAAGATTGTAGATGGGTTGGGATGGGGCTGAGTATCATGGAAAGTACCTGGTCCAGCGTTATCATGTCACTTTTACAGAAGAGAAAACAGACTCAGGTAGATCACGGTAACTTTCCTTTGTAACATATCTGGGATGTGGATCCAGGTCCGTACAAGTGAAAAAGGCAAGAATAATGAACCATCATTTAAATGAGGCAGGAGGAAAGATTTTTTTGTTTTTCTTCTCTACTAAGGATTGGTTCAGCTTGGATAAGAGTTAAAGCGGAGGCAACACCGTTTTTGGAGCGCATTTGTGTGTATATGTGTGTTGAGGGGATGTGGGTGGTAGGAATCACTAAATATATTAGGAATTTGGCACTATATGATCATTGTTAGATAGGTTTTTCCTCCTTAATTATTAGTGTACTTTGTCATTATTACCTAAATAATTATACATTTTGAGTAGATGGCCATTTTGATTTTAATATATTCAATATGAATTTATCAAGTTTTGCTACAATATACCAAAATTTACATTATTTTTTTTTCAAATTAAATGCTTGAAGTAATTTGGAGCATATACATTCTCAAATCCAGACTTAATGACTTCTGTACTGAGATACATTTTCTGTTGGCTTCCTGTGAAATACAGAGAAGTAATTGTGGTGAATGGTTACAGGATCCTTTCATTGGCACCATCCAGGGGAAAGACCATTTTGATTTTGTCTGAGCAATCACAGAGCTTTCTGTCTTGTTCTGTGCGTCACTTGAAAGTTCTCTTATTTGGCACGTGTGTTTGAGGAGACTAGCCATTGCTGCACGTTGGCATGGGAGAGCTAGAACTCATTTTTTATTTTTTTACTTTTCACTATAAATGCCCTGTAATGGCCCTGTTCTTGTTAGTTTTGTTTTATCCTCACACATACTTACCTTGCCCCTGGGCACAAATCCCTATATAGATAGATTAACTCTGACATTTAAAACCAAGATTTGTCATTAGCATGGAAGAATCTCAAGGATTTAAATTTAAGGATAGGAAATACTATTTTGTAGTGGATGCTAGGATAATATGTTTTGTAAAAGATATCAAAATTTCATGTTCTGCCAGTTGTTTGTCATTAGATGGATTCATCTGTCAAACTCCGACAGAGTCTAGAACATTGGTACTTGACTGTTTTGGATGATAGAACTCTGAAATCTGATGAAATGTTGGATTCATTTCCTAGGGGGCAAAATGTGCATAATGAAATACACATACAAACTTCCATATAATTTTTAAGGTTCATGGAGACCCCGAAGCCTGCTTGTTTAAACATCCCTGTTCTGGAAAAATAAAGCCAGCGTACTTTCTGTCAGTACAATTTATTTTCACCCTGTTCATCTTTACACTCAAAAATGTTTATTGAGTGCTTACTTTATGCCTGTGTTAAAGTGCTTACTTTAGGCACTGTGTTAAACAGCACTAAAGAAAGTCTCTGCCCTTTGAGAGCTTACAATTTGTTGGGGAAGGATTATACAAATCACACAAATGCCTGTGCATTTATGACTTTTATATGTCCTCAGAGTCTCAGAGTTATGCTTAGGGGGATTTAAAAGGCTTCTTTTTTTAAATTGAATCTTAATATGCATACAGAAAAGTACATGTGTTATAAGAATAGCTGCTTGACCTGTGCAGCCAGCACTATTAGGGGGAGTTTTGCTGAGTTGCTGAGTCAGGGAGGTCTGGAAGGGTTCCTTGAGGTGGAATTCTGGAGCCGGAATCTAGGACAAGAGCAGGCAAAGAGGTGAAGCAGCTAGCATGTGCAGAGGCCTTGAGATGGAAGGGATGGGGGGAGCATTCGTGAAAATGACAAAAGACGAGTGTTGCTCATGCATTGAGAGTCGAAGAAAAGCGTTAGAAATGAGCCCAGAGAGAAAGATGGTGCCAGACCTCATAAGACCTGAGCCTTTTCGAGGAGTTTGGTCATTAGACCAGTAGTTTTTAGAAGGTCACATTTGTATTGTGTAAAGATGATCGTTACTGTTCTGAGGAGAAAAGGTGGAAGAGGACAGTGGAAACAGAGAGACCAGGCAGCGGGCTATACCATATGAGTCTTGGCCAAACAGAATGGTGGCTTAAGCCAAGGAGTTTATGTAGAGATAAGGAAGCTAGTGGTTTCGAGATCCATTGGGAGGATAAATCAATAAGGCTGGAAGGACCAGTATGAAGATGAAGGAGCGACAGATGTAAAGAATGAAATCCAGGCTTGTATAGTTTCATGGATTAACGTAACGTGTGATACACTGAAATAAGAATCACCAGGACATTATAGGATTGAAAGGGACAACTGTTTGGTTTTTGGAATGCTGAATTTGTGGTACCTTCGAGAAGTCCAAGTATAGGATATAAATGGATTATTGGTAAGTCAGAAGCTGGATTGGCTGTCTGGACTGAAATATAAATTGCTTAACGATGTTTATTGAAATATGAAATAGAGATTAGACTGTCTAGATAGATAGTATAGATAGAATGCAAAGACAAAGCCAATGACAGAGCTGAGAGAAACTCCAGCATGTATTTGGCTTAGTTGAAGAGGATTAGCTTTGTGAAAGAGACAGAGAAATTGTGGCCATAGGGGGAAAAAAAATCAAGAGAGTGAATATCTGCTTACTAAATGGCTCCCTTCTCTTTTCATTCCCAGAGTGCTAGAAGCCAGATTTATATCTCCCAGGCATGCAATTAGAGAATCTCACTGTAGGAAATGGACAGATACAAGAGAAAAGACATATGGATACCAAATTTCAAAGGCTCCTCCAATGCATGATTGAGACTACCCGTATTACATTGCTCCACATGACAGTGAAGCCATCAGTTAACATGCTGTCCATCCAGAGGTTTCCAGTCTTTTTCATGCCTAATGCTCAAATATGAAGAGAGAGCCGTAATCACCTGACATTTGAAGATAGCTCTGTTTGGAAAGATAGAGACTGAAACAAACAATTAGTAGTTACATAGGGGTTGGTGGTGGTGGTGGTGGTGGTGGTGGTGGTGGTGGTGAAGTCATAGGAAATCGAGGCAACATAAGAAACAAAGAAAAAATTTAAAAAACATAATTATCTTTAAAATATGAAAAGTTTTATATCAAAAGAGTGAATAAGAGTTCTTAGACTTTAAATTAACGTGACAGAATTTAAAATAATCAATCGAAGGATTTAAAGATGAAGTTAAGGAAATATTCCCCCAAGTAGAACAAAAACAAACAAATATATGGAGATAAATATAAAAAATTATCAAACCTGGATATCAGACATTTGACTAATGAAATTTCTAAGGCAAAGCCCCCAGAAAATGCAGGAGAGGAAACTATAAAATAAATAATGCAAGAAAATATCCCATAACTGAATGATCTAACTGTAGATAGGAACCCACTGAACTTTTGGCATAATAGATTGAAAAATTAGATCAATACCAGGATCCATTATCATTAAATTTCAAAACATTATATATTAAGAAAGAATTTTTAAAACTTGGAGTGGGGAAGAAATATGGGAGAGAAAAATCCATGCACAACTGGTTGCAAATCATAATTTTGGCATTGGGCTGCTTAGTATCAGAGAAACAAGATAGTGAAACATTGACTTTAAAATGCTGAAGGAAGATTATTTTCAATTTAGGACTTTATGCCCAGAGAAGTTATAATTATATGTGTAGAATAAAAACATTTTCAGAAATTTCAGCTCTTAAAAAAACGTACCTGCTATGCAAATTTTCTCTGTTAACAACTGAAAGATACATTCCGCCAAAGCTAAGAGAAGAAGCCATGACACTTGGGTATATGGGATTCAGCATACAAAGGAGCAAAAGGAAGTCCCTGGATCATGGTACATGGAGTTAATCAAAGTGACATCTATGCAGCAGTACTATACAGACTGTCCAGATGAGAGCAGGGGGACAGAGAGCCTTGCAGATTACCCGAGCATTCGTCTGTCTCAGGAGGAATTTTGCAGCTCTCTCAGAGAGTTTGGATGAAGAATTAGTGATAAGCACAAGGAAAACTGACCAACTGATAGGTACATAGAAAACTAGACAGTTATCATCTCTAAGAAAATTGTCAAACCTATACAAGAATAGAATTGTATTTGTCAAGTGCTACATACGTGAACCATACATATATATGTGTATATATATATATACATATATATGTGTGTGTTTGTGTGTATATATATATACACACACACACACACATATATTTTTTTTTCTTTTTTTTTTTTTCTAGTTTATACTAGTTATCCAGAAATTTGGTGTAAGGACAGAGACATGTCAATGTTATGTTATTTGACAGAAGTATATTGGGGAAAAGGGGAATGTAAGTTGTGATGGTGGTCTTAAAGAGCTTGTGTGCCCCGATCAGAGTGTGAAGGCACATGTAATAAAGGGAAAGGAAATGGAGTCAAGGGGCTTAGACACCTCTCTCACGAAGTTTGGCTTTGAAGGGGAGAGACTGGGCAGGAGACACAAGGGGATGTGTGGAGTCAAGTAGGGGTGCATGTGTGTGTGTGTGTGTGTGTGAACAGGAGAGACTTGAGAATGTGAAAAGCCAGTAAAAGAATTTTCCATGAGGACAAATTGAATATATGTGAGAGGTAGGAGGGTGGTTAATGAAAGTCATTGAGAGGACAAGAAGTAATGGGACCCACATAGCACCGGCGGAGAGACTGACCTTAGTTGTAAGGACAGATCTGTAAATAACAGAGAGGGAGATGTTGGTAAGTTTTATTTTGGTAACAGGAAGATGAAAGAGCTGCCATTTGATGGCTTCTTTTTCCTTTGGAAGAAAACAGTTATCTGTTGAAGCAGAGGTACTGTGTACCAGAGGATTGCAAGGCAAAAAGAGTTTAAAACTGCTTTTCAGAAACAGAGTACTTAGATCAGAGAAGGGTGGTAGGATTGCTGGGCCATGTTGTGGATCCATGTGAGGTTTATGAGCATGGTAGTGTAACTAATATGTTCTTTTGTGTGACTCCCTCCTCACTGCTTAGCCAGCTGTTGAGGGATAGCCCAGAAACCTGGGTAGTTGGTTTCATCTATGCTTGGGGTCCTACCAAAAAGACTAAAGAAAACCAAAGATTTTGAGGAAGTTTGAGTACTGACATGTATGTTATTGAGATGATAGAAATCTAAGCTGAGTCAGGGAAGGAATGGAGAAAGGCAAGAAGCTGATGCAAAGTTGCAAGGTCAATAGACAAGTAGTCCCATTGAGATCAAAGAAAGGAAAAATGGAAGTAGTTGCGTAAGCAATAATAATAATAGCTAACATATACTGAATGCTCACAATGGGTCAAGTCCTACTCTATACATTTTAAATGTGTTAATTCATTTTATCCTCCTATCAAAGCTTCGTGGGAGGCTCTACTAAAACTGAGGCCCCAAATAGAGGAGTCATTTGTTTAAATCGCAGAACTCAGCAGTGGGCAAGATGGGGTACACGTTCAGTCTGTTTTCCTCCGGAGCCCACACATTTAACCAGGAAGCCTCACCAAACCTGTTTGAAGGTAAACAGGAAGGAGAGGTGAATGTATTTGGAGGTGGTTACAGATGATAAAGTCTAGAGCGTGGGTTGCTGCGTTATTGCGAAGAGTTTATTAGAGTAAAGGTCAAGAGACTGGGAAGCCAGGGCACTGGAAAAGGCATCCAAGTGAGAGCTGACATCAGATTATGGCTGAATTTGGCCTGGTGGATGGCAGACCTAGGAACTGCAGACTAACTCCATCATTGGATGAATGGATCTTAAGTCGTGTTGCGTATTGTTATTTATAGACTGTTTGCAGCGCCCACTAGGTTACTGACTTCTTGAAGCCAGTTGTTTTATTTCTGGGCCTGGCATATATGTGTGATTGATCGATTGATTGACCGATTGATTGATTTTTATATATGTGTGATTTAAATGTTTGGTGAATGAATGAATACATAACAAATATTCATTAACTGAAGTGAAACTCATTTTGGTGTGCTTTCCTTAGCCAACTGATGATAATTTCCTGTTTTGTTTAATGTCTTCATTTATTTTATTTTTCTGTAGGAAAGCCCATAACAGTGGTGAAGACTCAGATTTAAAGCAAAGGAGGAGGTAAAAAAAAAAAAATTAGAAGGAGGGTCAGGGAAAGGAGGAAGGATTAGCAGTTAGCACTGCTCAGTGTGGAGGCAAGAATGGGGACTTCTTTTTGTTTGTTTTATTAGTGGCTGTTTTAAGAGTATTATTTGTTTTTTAACTTGCAAATACCAGTTTTGGCTTCAGCTGGTTCTCAGTCTTCCATTCTGTAGCATCCTTAGCAATTTCTTTTTCTTCTGTTCCTTTGTATCGGAGGAGCTGTCTTGTTTATCTATTGCTACATTAAAACCACTCCCCAAAATTGATGGCTTTTAAAGCAACAACAGCTTTATTTCTCTTATAATTCTGTTGATTGAACAGGCAGTTCTTTAGCTAGTCTTTCTAGCCTCAGATGAAGCTACAGCCAGATGGTGGCTGAAGTTGGATTATTCAAGAGCCCTTTCTCTCTCATACTTGGTATTTTGGCCAAGTGGCTGGAGGTCAGGGGCCTCTCTCTCTATAGTCTCTCCACTTGGCTAGCCTAGGCTTCTTTAGATAGTGACTGGGAGGAAGCAGGAGCTACTAGCCCTGTTGAGGAGTGGTCTAGTACCTGGCAAAGTATCTCTTCTACCTCATTCTATTGATAAAATCAGTCATAGGACCAGTGCAAATTCAAGGGGAGAGGAAATAAACTGTACCTCTCTCTTTGTGGGTTGGGGGTTTGACAGTGTGACAGGAGTTTATGTCCATATTTAGTCCACCACAGAGGCTTATAGCTTCGCTGTGTCAGAGTGCTACTGGAAGTACTTGGTTTTGTGGTCCCTTTTGGGTGCATGGTGACATTTGCCTTAATGTACTTTCACATTTCTTTAGATTCATTCAGATGTCTGACTGAATTGAGAAGTACTGACTGGAGGAGGGATAACACTTATGTTGGATTAGTAATTTTACTGCAGAATTAATTGTAAAGAACCAACATGAAAGGTTTTATTTGTCATAAATGTGTTTGTTTTTTTTTTTTTCTTGTTTTATCTGTAGGTCACGCTCACGCTGTAACACAAGCAGTGGTAGCGAATCCGAAAATTCTAACAGAGAACACCGGAAAAAGAGAAACAGGTAATACTGCAACATTGTAGTTAACTGGAACTCCAAAATGAGAGGCTGCTGGTGGTGGTTAAGAGGTGGGTGTCCTCTGTCATCTCATCTGTGTTTAAGGAAGAATCTGGCACTATTTGGAAGCAGTATTTTAGGAAACCTCAGCTCGTTGAACTGGGTTTCTTATCTTTATAATAAGATAATTAAGCAACTTGACAGTGAAGTTCCTTCTTGTTAATTAAAAAAAAAAAAGATGATCTGTATTTAGGTACAACATGTAGTGAATTTGTCTAAGGGTGGTAAGAAATTTTACTGTTGCTAGAGGGATTTCTTCCTGAATTGTCTTTTAACATGACATTGCTATATTTTGCCAACCCAAAATGAGGAACTTGTGGTTTCATAGATTCCACATACAAATATGTGTTTATATTCATGTCAGGTACACACAATTAGATGGGGAAATGTGCTTAATTTATATCTTTAAGACTCATTTTTAAGAGCTTGTTAAAACATCATTTGACATGTAATCAGTAGGAATGGCTTAATACATTAATCAGTTCTCCCTGGTGGCAAAATATTTATTTGAAAACAAATGTTCACATAGTGAAAGAGCACAGGCTGGGAGTGAGAGAGATTTGGTTGTGGGTTATACTAGTTTCTAACCCAGTGGTTCTTAACTGGGAGCAGTTCTGTCCTCCCCCTCCGCTCCTGCAGGATAGTAGGCGATGTTTTGAGACACTTTTCATTGTCACAGTTGGGTGGGGGGGATTGCTGCTGGCCAGGGATGCTGCTAAACATCCTACAATGCACAGGACAGCCTCCACATCTAAGAAGTATCTGGTCCAAAAATATGTCAGTGGTGCTACTGTGGTAACCATTTCTCACCTGATATGGAACTCTGGCCTGGTTGCTTTTACTTTTCTGGGTTGTCTTTTTCTCTTCTGTAAAATGAGGAAGTTGGATGAGATAATCTCCAAGGTCCTTGTTTTGTGCTTGGAGCCCTTGTGCTTGGCACACATTGAATCAGTCTCCTCTCTAACTACAAAGCCTGTGTAATAATAGCCTAGACAGCATTGTGAGAGAGAGTGGACCATTTTCCACACAGAAAGGAAAGCTTTCTATCTGGAGCTTTCTTAGGGCCTAGAATCACACTAGATAGAGGTAAGATCGTAAGGTGTTATGACTCTCTTCTCAAGGAAATTATTTCAGTTTCTTCATCTATAAAAACCCAAGTGTAGAGGGCAGCTCTCCCTGAGGTGCTCTCTTCCTGCTCTAAAATTCAGTATCTGTACAAACAATATAAAACAAAGCAAAGCAAACAACCAAACAACCCCCTCTCCCATTTGTACTTATTGATCAAGCCATTATCTTAACAAATATAGATTTGTTTTGCTTGGTGTATTGTAAGCTGTGCTCATAGATGCTCTAATCTTAAGTTTTCAGAAGGTAGCCTGTTTAAAACAGTGTCTTCAGGGGCCAAAATGCTCCCAGTAACATTTGTTGTTCAAAGTGAAACGCTATTTAAAGGTTGCCAACAAATCCTTAAATAGCTCATTACTGAGCTTGTTGTATGGGCTTCAGTATTCCTTGTAGATGTTTTCTCTCTCGATAGCTTCTCCTTCACCCTTGCCACGAATAATTTTTTGGATTGGATTTCTTTGCACTGTATAAGTAGTATATTTTATAATGATGGTGGTTCTGAATGTTTAAATGCTAATGCAATTCGTAAGGCTATTAACGAGAAATCATTTTCAAAACACGCTCTGACACAACAGCTTTCAAATTCATTTATTTTACCTGCAAAAACATTGCTATAGGGTTTCATAACTTGCCTGTGTCTGCAGAAGATAAGGTCTAGAGTTCTGGCTTTCGGGGCATAGTAGAAAGTAGACAGAAGAAATACGTCTTTGGTTCCAATCCCTACTCCTGAAAATTCTTGTGCAGCAGGTGACAGTGAGTGCAAGGAAAGGCTGCAAATGCATGACTCTGTTTCTGAGTGCCACTTACCCATTATGCTTTGCTACCACTAATACCTCCATTCCATTATTAGCTTTTTAAATTAACCAGAACCCACTCATTCCACATCAGGATGCATAGGTTTGAATATTTAAACTGTAGCGCTGATGTAGGTCTCAATATGTCTTCTGTCTGTGATGAAGGGTTCTCTCCGGATGTCTGACTTCCTCCTTGTACAAAAGACTCTGTTTTGGGGGAGATGAATCTCTTCAACTCATCTGTCCTTCCTTATCTCAACAACAGTGTGACCCAGCCAAGCTCTCCCAAACATCCTTTGTGCTTTTATTAATGGACTCTGGTAACCCTAGAATAGGGCAGAGTGACTGAATCTTGAACATGCTGATATTCTGCTTCCTGTCAGCAAAGTCTCTAAATTCAGCCCTGTATGCTTCATCACTTGTACACTTCAGCCTGGCACCCACCACACCCTGCTTTCCTGTCTCCCACTGGGAACTGTAGCCTGGAGCAAAGGGGCAGAGACTTTTGCAGATTTGCTTTTCAAACACTGTTTTGAAACCCATGCTGTGTCCAGTGGAACTCTGGACAGTCAGGTTTACTTTTTTGAGCTTGTGTGTGGTTTTCCCTTTGCCACTCCTTCTTTTTGGATTTTTTTATTTTTTATTTTTTTAACATTTTCTCAAAGTCTACCCATTGGAGCTGAAGCCGTTTTGCCATTCTCATGGATAACAATTTAAACATCTCTCACTTTCTGTGAGGAGAAACAGAAGTTAATAAAAGTGTTTACAAATCAACTTTATCCAAAGCAATAGCAGTAACTTCTAACAATCATTAAAAAAATAATAATAATAAAGCCATAATCCACACCAAGTCTAGAAGGCTAATATTAGAAATAAGGATTCTGGTTTAGTTTCCATTTTAGAAAAATGTAACTGTGGATAAACGCCCCCTCGCGCCACCCCCCACCTCACTCCACCCCCGACCACCACCACCTTTGTGTCCAGAGCTGTTGAGAAGAGGTATGTGAGGGTTCCTGGGTCGGTTACGCATTAACTGTAGGGTTTCATTCCACACCAGAAGTCCTCAGCCTCCTCCTTTTTGGGAGGAATTGTTTATGTCTTTCTTTATCCTCTTCTGCTTTAGTTTTTCTTTACCATTTTCATAATCAGGATGCATATCCTAGGTTTTGATATTCTAGGTTTTGATGTTTGAGAAAAGAGTTTTTTTACTCTGTTTTTATAAAGAGCTAGAAGTTGCAACACAGATTTTTGTTATAACAACTAAGGTTGTTGCCGCTGGGTCTGATAGGAGTTCGGCGTCGCCCCAACGGCATGGAGGAGGCAGAGGGATAACAACATAGAAGTGTAGTTAGCATTTTTCCTCAGTTCTTCCTCATTGACGCAGTGAAGAGTCACAGGTCAGTCAGATTTGAAAAGATTCATTAAAAGTATATTTTAGAAAGACAAAGCATGTCCCAGGGAGGCACAGGGTCCCTGTAACAGAGGGCTGTAACCAACACAAGGGGGCCACAAAAAGGCCACAAAAGCCAGAAAAGGCCACACAAAAGGCCACAAAAGGGCAAAGAGGACTCAGAAGTGGGAATGTCTGCATTATATTTGGTCCGTGTTGGATAGTTCCAAAGGCTTTCCTAGGTGATTAGCAAGTGAGGTCATTTTGATTGACACTTGGCTGCTATATAACTACTTAGTGTGCATGTGCATACCCAGAATTCTACTACTATTGGGGTGTTCTTTGGGTGGTCTCTGGGCTGGGCCGCTATTCCTTTGTTCCCTCTGTTGCTCATTTCTGACTAACTACCTAACAAGATGACAGAAAGTTCTTATTTCCCCCTTAGTGTCTCTGCTTATACCTTATCTTCATCTCTATTCTCTTGCTTCCACTTTAAATCTCTTTCATATTATTTTTCCTCACCCAGTTCCTTTCTCTTTCTTTTCTTAGCTTCTTACCCACTCTTTCTTCCTTTCTTCAGTCTTCTCTGAATTCCATTTCCACTTAGGAGTCAGTGATGTATCAGAAAAACCCTCAAGGATGTGGGTCAAGGTCTTGCTTCTTTTATGTACTGATATGTTTGACCTTGAGCCACTCATTTAACCAGTTAAAATCTTAGTTTTCTCATCTTTAAAGTAGGGTATAATATGATCTTTTTGTTGAATGAGTCAAATGAAATCTAATAGGTGAGGTCACATTGGGGTATAGAATCACACAGTTTGATGTCTAATTTTGGAGTTATTGTCTCTTCATTGCCCACCTCACCTCTCCTTTACCCCTTTCTACTTTTTTCACTTGTCTTTTTGTCCTGTCTTCAGTTCTTCCACCTTCCCTAGCCTTACACGTTCGTATTTTTAGGCCAGTCATTTTTATCTTTTGGTTCATGGGTAGGTTTTAGGGGTCACTTCTGTGTGTTTCCAAGTATACAATTTTCTGTTGATGAGGTTAGTAGCTTTTATCAGATTCTTAAGAGAGTATCTGTGTGACCCTCAAAAGTTATAAAGCAGTTATTATCTAAGTAGTAAAAGAACAGATTGATATTGGGACATGAAATTTGTGTTTCAGTTTACTGGTAGTGTTGCATAAAAGGTGTGAAATCAGACCGGCAAGAAACCAAGCACCACTCAGAGAGTTGGAGAACTCAGGTTTAATACGCGGGAGGTCCCAGAAGAGCTAGTGCTCTAAAGATCCGGCCCAAGCTCAGGGGCAGTCTTGCTTCTTTAGGGCTTATCCGTGCTATTACAGTGGGCATGGGCTGATTGGTTGATTTGTCCTCACGGGGTTACAGACTTTGAGAGTTGTTTTGGGTTACAGGTAAGCAGGGGGAGTTGCTATGGGCTACGGGCAGTTACAGAGCATGAGATTTTCAGACAGAAACTTAGGCAATACATCTGTTATCTAGACAGAACAATCAAAGGGAAGGGTGAGTCTTCAGTTGGTCTAAAGATCACTTTGCCCTTTGGCCTCTGCAACAAGTATGCCTACAGAAGCAGAACAAAGAGATGATTATAAGATTAGCCTTTTGAGTGAAAAATTCCTCTTCAGTAAGAGTAAAAACTAAAATGCTTAAATTTTCTTTAGCGATTGCTTAGTTATACCAATTTGCTGAAAAATTGGTTCAATTAAATTCATCGGATTGGGAACCTACCGAGTACAAAGCAGTCTGAAGTTAATGATCTATGTGAATATTAGATTGTTTTAGTTTCTACTGGATAGAATTTTGAATCTTGTATCCGAGATCAGAAGGGTCAGCTAGCTTATTTCTAGAGGTTCTAGCCTATGAGCCATGCTGTAGCCTTGCCCAGGGTATAGCTGAAGGAAGATCTAAAAAGTAGACTTATCAGAGGAAAACCTTTCACAAACCAGCTTTCCCTGAAAATACCTTGGGCTTAATAAAATATCCTTCACTTTCAAAGAAACCTGTCTGCAAAACATCCTTTGTGCTATTGATGAAAATCAGCAGTCCTTTGAGCATTCACCAGGGAGAATCTGTGGATTACTCAGTCATTAGCTTTGATATGTGGCTAGGCTTTTAGGATTTTGATGTAGGACATTTGGAGGGGTGGGGGACAGTGACTCAGAGAAGTAGTCTGGTGTTTTTTGCATAAGCATAAAAGTGGAAGTAACTCTGGAGCTTGGTGAGGATTAAAAGAGTAAAAGAAATGAGAGAATCTGGGGTAAGAGCAGGAGTAGAGTAAATTGGCAACAGGGGACCATTTGGACCTTTCCCTAATTTTATTCTGGGATGTTTTGCATCACAAATGTTACGTTCGTGAGGCTGTGTGTGTACATGTGT
>NW_011888887.1:5362409-5391923 GCF_000151845.1 Pteropus vampyrus | reverse complement strand
GCTTAATAAAATATCCTTCACTTTCAAAGAAACCTGTCTGCAAAACATCCTTTGTGCTATTGATGAAAATCAGCAGTCCTTTGAGCATTCACCAGGGAGAATCTGTGGATTACTCAGTCATTAGCTTTGATATGTGGCTAGGCTTTTAGGATTTTGATGTAGGACATTTGGAGGGGTGGGGGACAGTGACTCAGAGAAGTAGTCTGGTGTTTTTTGCATAAGCATAAAAGTGGAAGTAACTCTGGAGCTTGGTGAGGATTAAAAGAGTAAAAGAAATGAGAGAATCTGGGGTAAGAGCAGGAGTAGAGTAAATTGGCAACAGGGGACCATTTGGACCTTTCCCTAATTTTATTCTGGGATGTTTTGCATCACAAATGTTACGTTCGTGAGGCTGTGTGTGTACATGTGTTCACACGCAGGTGCAATAGAGCACAGAACAAAGAATTAGGGAGCCTGCGTTATGAATTTGACCCTGCTTGAAGAGCTCTGAGGCTAGGAGCTGGTTACCTTACCTTTTGAATCTTAGTTTTCTCACATGCTAAGTGGGGTAATACCCGTCCTACCTCATAAGAGGTTTGTAAACATCCAGGAGATAATGGATATGCTTTGAAAAAGTAGATAGTTCTCTATATAGGTGGGTACTGTTAGATTAATGAGAACAGCCAGCGCTGTTCTTTGTTATCTGAAGTCCCTGTTGCATCTGTAAAGCAGGGCTCAGCTCCCTTTAATAAAAAAGATGTCAGTGTTTCCAACATGAATTTGCTCTGCTGCAAATGTTGTTAGTTTCTTCCTGCCTTTTAGGTGTCTTTTAGAATCTGTTTCTGAATAATGGATTAAGATGGTTTTTAAATATTTTATATATGTTCCACAAGATCTTTTATATTATTTTTCTTAAAAAAATAGAAGAAACTTTTCTGTGACACTGCAGCTAACAGGGACGATACATCTAAGTAGTGCAAACCCAGAAGATCATGATTTTGGCAGGGTTTTGTTGTTGTTAGGGTGCTTAAAAAAAAAAAAAACCAAAAAACTTTATTGTTCCTGTGCCTTAGGAAAAAAATGTGTTTTGGTTGATAGCAAGCTTAAACCAGTGGGGCATTTCTTCCAGATAGCCTGAAATAGGTAACTATTTCCATGCAAGCATTCCCTTCTGCCCTGTTTCTGATTTAGGTAGGGGCTGCAAACAAGGTAAAAATTGTGGGTATGGAGAGAGCAGTTCATACAAAGCCAGTGGAAACAGAGTGTTCAGCATGCTGCATAATGAAGGGGTTTCTGATTTCCACTTTCGTAAGTCATCTCAAGATTTAGACATTTGATAAGGATGATTTAGGTCTTCCAGAGCATAATCAAAGATACAGAGATAACTGTGGAATTGCAAAGCTGCAGCAGCTGAGGAATGCTGTCAGATTACTGATTGAGGGCAAACCAGGTCGAAAAATTAGGAAAACAAAAGACTTTGAAAGGGAAATTGTGCCAAAGGCAGCCTATTTTGTAGGAAGAGCATAAAGAATAAGTGGAAGAAACAGAAGCACCTTTAAGAGCAAATAAGAATAATTTTTAATGGTGGGGGAAGGTTGGGAAAAGCAAATGAATTTTTTTCTTGCTGGTCTTCAGTAAGTATGTCGACAGATGCCTAGAACCAACATAAATTTCCCTAGGGAAGAAAAACTACTGGAAAAAAAAAAAAAAAGATTGGTTTATAGCAGGTGATCCAAAAATGAGTGTAGTTGATGTGAAACACAAGTCTACAATCAGATGGGACCTGCAGACTTAATATTAGCATGGAGTGGCTGTATGAAGCAGTCATCTGGAAAGCTGTGCTATAGCTGAAGAGTAGAGGTTTGTTTTGATGTATCTAACTAGCTTGGAAATAAAACCCAAATAGAGAAACATGGAGTTTTAAAGTTAGGATCTTTACAGTAATTTGGTAGATGAAAAAACTGAGGCTTGACAAAGAAGATAAGCAATTTGCCCAGCTAATGGCAGATCTGGGACCCGGCAGAACTCAAGAGTGCTATGTATTACTCATTTCATCTTGAAGCTTCGTTATATATTTGCTCTGTGAGGTTTCTCAGGTTCAGCTTTAAACACGGTCTTTATCTCAGAGAATGAGAAGTGAATTGTGAATTTGGATAAAGGAAGATCCTGTTAGGAACAAAACTGCCCGGGGTAAAGGTAGAGGGCAAAGTAAAACCCACTGGGATTTGTATTAGAATTCATTTAATGTGCAGAATTCTGCAGAAGAGGCAGAACTATAATTGGGAAGACAGGAAAGAAGAAACTAGGAATAGTCAGTATCTTCATTATTGTTATCAAACGATTATGTGGCATTTTGTCTTCAAAACCTTTTGCAAACTTTAATTAAGTGTCATATGCAGTTAAAATCTAAATTGCAGGCACAGTCTGGAAACGTAGGGTGCTGAAGTTTGGTGAGAGACGGAGGAAATGTATTAGAATTCTCTTATTCTGAAACATCATTGAAATAAGTTCTATTCTGAAGCAATCCTCTTCCTTGTACGTTAAAAAACAAAAGCCTTTCTACCCCAGCTGTTTATTTTCCATAGTTATAGATGAAGAAGTAGAGAAAATATGATAAATATAGTTATTGCATGTAAGGATACAGGAATGGAACATTTAGCATTTTGAAGTTCACTTTAAATGCAACACCAGAAAATGAATACATTTCCTACCTAAATTTTACAATGAATTCCTTTTTCCTCCTTGAGACTTCCATGACTATCTGTTATGTAAGAACACATTTTGACTTTTTAAAAGCCTTATAATGCTTGCAGTGTTTTTATTCTTTTTTAATGTAAATCCCAACATCAAACTTAAAATATAGCAGGAAAGAAGCAAAAAAAGCATTCATATATCCCACACCTAAGCCTAAATGAGACCGACAAAGCAGAAGCATTATAGGAGACATCTTTTACATTTAAATATTTTTTATTCACTCATGCAGAAACAAAATAGTCAACTTCTGCCTCTTAAAGACTGTGTGTTACAGTATTCTTGCTTCTAGGGCCCTTTTCCCGTAGCACCTGCGTTTTCTGGAGCAGTTCATCAATGAAAGAAATGACACTTTTATTCCTGTAATGAGGCGCTATTAACTAGAGGTCTTTTGTAAGGGTGTAATTTCAAACTTCATTACAGACTAAGACAGCCACACCACCATTACTCAGGAAAATGTGCTTCTGTTGTGACTCTTCAGTGAGTCTTACATTTTTAATGTACCTTGTTAGAATATTTATGAAACCGTATCACCAGTAGAGGGCATTGTCTTTGAAACATGTGGGTCACGAGGATGGATATTAACTGACAGGTTTCACTGCCTTCGCATTAGACTTTTAGAAAAACGTTAAAGGTACATGTCACAGTCTGAAATTCTTTCTGATGTAGCCCTTATTACTAGTAAGGTACAAGAACTCTGTGTTCTCATGCCTCAGGAGTTTTAATATTTTACCATCAAGATAAAGTCTGAGTATGAAGGTAACCAGCCAAATTCCACAATAGAGAATGTACACTAACTGTGCTTCCTTTAAAACTTCTGCCCTCTGGGAAAAATGTGTTTGCCTAAGTCACTCCTTCACCTTGCCCTTAGGCTTGACTTCTAAAAAATATTTAAAGATGCTGACTTCCTAATTAAAAATTGACATTGTGAAATTTAGTCTTTCCCATGAACTATGCAGCGATTTAGCTCAGAATGGAAGCTAAAGACTTCAGGGTTAGGAGTTGGGAGACAGGATTTTATGTCTGTCCCTGGGCATGTGAGGTGTGGGTTCCTGGGGAGGGGAGATATCTCCTTGCTAACCCGATACCTTCCCATTGACTGTTTCTTCCCAACTTTGGATCCCTCAGTCCTGGGAACATCCAGGACTGTTCCCCCAGAAGGCTGTCATATGATACATAGGGTGGTTCGGAGATGTAGCTTCTCACTATAAAAATACATACACATACGCATGCACATGACATTTGCAGATGGGAGTGTTCCTTTCAAAGAATGGTTAATAATTATGACCTCAAGTAGTATACCTTCTCATATTTTTTCTTCAGATTTTTCTAATATTAAGATCCATAGCTCTGTATGTTACATTTTAACTTCCTCTGTACATGCCATGAGAGAGAAAACTATGTTCTTGATTCTGTTTAATTTACCATGACTATATCCTATTAATATTCAAATAGGCCATTAGAAATGAAAGCTTTAGCAAAGGAATATATTCAGTTCAAAGACTTGTATGTTACAGATAATTTTTTACTTAACACAGTTCCTCCTTAATCTAGAGAGACTTAAATAATTTCTTCCTCATAAGGTACTGCTCTTTTTAACTTGAATTTGCCTTACATTGTCTCTAAGTTATATGTGAAATGACTATTTGTCACCCTTCTACTGATTGGCATTTATAAGCAAATCCAGATATCCACAGTCTGTACTATGTGTTGTAACAGGCCCACCAAAAGACATCTGTTCAATGAGAGAAATGACTCCAAACTTGCCTGTTGTTTTCATTTTTGTTTCGAAGCCGTTATGCTTACACAGTCACAGTAGTGGGATGATTATCTTGCAATTCCTGCTGCTCTCCCAGCATCAGCATGTGAAATGAACTTGCTGGAGCAGTTTCCTGAAGGTCGTACATAAATTAAAAGTTAAATATTCAAATGACAGGTGTTTAACTTTTGCAAGGAAGATTCATGGCCTCACAGTATTGTTGCAGTGTGTTCCAGACAGTATTTACGCATTAATAAGCACTCGCTGCCCCTCGCTCCTGCAACACCTTTCTCTCGTTATTAGAAAGACTTGATAGGGCCAAAGCGCAAAACTTCTGCAGTGTGGCCCATGGATGGGTTTTGTTAGGTCTATGCAGTACCTTAATGTTCAGAATTGATTGCCATTGCTTAAAAATGGAAAGAGTTCACTTTTTTAAAATGACAAGATTATCTTTTTTAAAATGACAAGACTTGGTAACAGTGTCCTGTGATCTCACATCTGGGCAGGTGCCTGTGCTCCCCAGTTCCCTCCCACTGTAGATTTCCTGTTTCCTCATTTACATTCCATCCTGGCCGTTGGCCACACTGAATGCTCAACCCTCATTCCCTCTTTGCCCTGTGAGCAGCCATAACGATAGTGCTGTGTGCCTGCTCAGCTGCTAACATACGATGTCACCATATTTGACTTTTTGCACTTATAGTTTTTTATCTTAAAAAATGGGTATTATATCTGGCACCTATTGTCCATGAAAACCTTGACAATCAGTGGGATTTTTTTAAAGAGCATTTCAATGTAAAATTATTTATTGCCAGTTTAGTTAGCACGTTTTTAAAAAAATGACTTTGTTTCATGAATTAAGGGTGTCTCTATAGCAGACACCACTATTTCTTTAGCCAAAACGTAAATGTTTTAAATGAGTTTTTGTTTGACACATTGTTTTTTTAGAAAATTTTAAGCCAATGATAGAAGCTTGAAAATAACTAACATATACTTACATATTTATATGTAAATATTATAATATATACTTAGAGCCAAACTGTAAATTTATATATATGTATATACTTATGGGTATATTAATTCATATAATACATTTTTAGCTTTCAGTAATTATAATAAAATTTCTTCTTAAATAACTTTTCATTTCTTAATAACTTTTAAGTAATGTGTTTGATAAGTTAACATAATTTAAAAGCCAGTTTAGGATGAACTGAAAAACAAAGCACCACATGTGTGGATGTTAACTTTAGACGATGGTCTTTCTTTGCAGAATACGGCAGGAGAATGATATGGTTGATTCAGCGCCTCAGTGGGAAGCTGTATTAAGGAGACAAAAGGAAAAAAACCAGGCAGATCCCAACAACAGGCGATCCAGACACAGATCTCGCTCGTATGTGGACTCTTTTTATACTTTGATTCAAAAACACTGAGCTTGAAGTAGCATGTGGATTCTAGGGCAGATTGGCAAATTAGCTGTCTCTTTGAGGTTTTTTAAAGTGATTTAGTTCAACCATGATTATCCTGTTGTTTATTTGTCATATTTACCTTCTTATATATGTGACTTTCATTAACTGTATCTGAAGCTATAGAAGTTGGAACACAGCCAAACCAAAATGTCATCAAAAAACAAGGCTATCAAAATCATGTTTCGTTTAGTTTTCAAACAAAAGCATATATTCAGCTGAGTAAGTAGGAATAGTTTCCTTTGTTCTGGAGCCTGGCTGTTGGTGAAATACCTGCTGCTTCTCTCAATTGGAGTCTGCAGAATTCTCTGAAGTCTTGTTTCAGATTGAACCAGATGCGAAAATCTTCCCATCAAATTACCATTTGTGAGCAGTAGTCAGTGAGTGATTCATTATACCCCAATGTTGGGATTTGCCTGTTCCTTCTGTTGCTAGGCAATGCCATGTGTGAACACAATTACCCCATAATGATGAGATTGCCAGTCCCCCAAATTAATTTTCTTTTGACCTGTTTATGAGTTTGTTTGTTTTTTTTAATGCGTGCATTGTTCAGATTTTGGCTTTCCATCCCCACCCCACTTCCCAAAGCTGGGACTTACTACCCATCCTTCATGATGTTGCTTACTCATGGAAGTGGAAGGGTGCTGGCGAGTAGATTTGGAGACAAACTGTGTAGGTAGGTGGGAACTCTGAGGAAGCCAGGAAGAAGGGTGCCAACTTAGGTTAACAGATGTCAGGGAAAGACTCCGCACAGGACACCCCAGAACCCTGCATGACTCTTAAGAGATGCTTCTCAGTTTTAGATGCTTACTTTTTAATTAAAAACTGACCCCCCAATTTTTTTTTATCTGTAGTACCTCATATGAGTAATATCTGTTTCTTTTGTAATAAGAAATTTGCAAATACACCAAGCTGTATCCAGTAAGTCTTCACCTAACTAACATCATTGATAAGATCTATGGCTTTAAGCAAAATGATGTATAACAAACCAGTTTTACCACAGGGTAACTGATATAAAGAATTAAGTTCCTATGGCACCTCATCAACATTATAACAAAACAATGTTATTTGAGGATCTGCTGTACACCTTTATAGGTTTATTCCTTACTCCATAATGTTTTTGTTCTGAAACTTAATTAAAATGTTCAGTTTAAGGCAGAAGTTAATAAAAAGCTTCCTTTGTCTCGGATACTATTTCTTCCCACTTCCATTAAACAAGAGAGGTTTAGATCTGGACAGATCAAGACCTCACTGAACATAGTCTAACAAAAAGGGCACAGAACCCCAAGATCAGGTCTCAGCACAGTCATGAGTAAATCTTTTGTAACCATGCTTTTACCTATCCACGTGGAACCTTATTCTATGAGAGACTTGTAATCCACAAGGTCTGGTGACTTCATATTAAATCTTAAAACAGCATTCAGTTTTTCTAATCATTTCTGAAGCTCTCTAAATTCAAGTAGATGTCAATAGTAAATCTAATTTGTTAAAAAAAGGGAAAAGTAAAATAAAATCCTACATAGAGATTTTAAGGAAGTCAAAAAACAGTACTAGGGCAGTACTAAGTAAATGAAACAATTCATTTACAAGTAAAATCAGAAAAATCAGTGTTAAGTATTATAGTTATTATAATTCAGTTATAGGGGAAACATTTGTAGATGGGCCTAGGAATTTAATCATTTTAATGGAGTTATGTGAGATTTATTTAACAGCCTAAGGAATAAACTTTTTATTTTTAAATCTAGGCTAATTTGAGGTAAAATTTACATACAATGAAATGCTCTTAAGTGTACAATTCAGTGAATTTTGTCAAATAAGTGTATCCATCATGCCAATCAAGATATAGAATAAAAAAGTTCCCTCATGTTTCTTCTAGTTAGTCCCCAACCCATGTAGACAACCACTGTTCTGATTTCTATCACCATAGATTAGTGTTTGTCTCTTATAGAACGTCATGCAAATGTAATTATACAATGTATGCTCTTTTAAAACTTGAGTTCTTTCATTCAACATGTTTTTGAGATTAAACCATGTTGTGTGTGTCAGTGCTTATTGAAAATTTTTGAGTTAATAGTCCATTGTCTGAATATACTAAATGTCCATTCTCCTCTTGATGGACATTTGGACAGTTCCCAGGTTTTGCTATTATGGTAAAAGCTCCTATAGACATTCTGTATAAGTGTATCTGTGGAGTTGTGTTATCTTTTGGTTTGGGTAAATACCTGGGAGTGGAATTGCTGGTTTGAGGATATTTGCATATTTAATATTATAAGAAACTATCAAAATGATTTCCAAAAAAGTAGTTTCATTTTATACTCCTACTAGCAATGTATGAGAGTTCCAATTCTGCCCCATTCTTACTCATATTTGCTTTTGTCTGTCTTGTTACTTTCAGCTACTCTAGTAGGTATGAAGTGGTATTTCATTGTGGTTTTAATGAACATTTCCTTGATGACTAATGATGTTAATCACATTTCCCTATGCTTATTGGTGATTCATATATCTTCATTTTTAAAGCCTCTCTTCAAGTTTTTGCTCTTTTTCCTTTTTAATTGGGCTGTTTGTTTTTTTCATTAATTATTTGTAGTGTTCTTTATGTATTTTGGATATAAGTTCTTTTTCAGATGTGTGTATTATTGTGAATCCTTTCTCCTGGCTATAGTTTACTTTTTCATGTTACTAACATTGTTTTTTGATGAGCATACATTTTAAATTTTGATGAAAATCACTATATCATTTTTTTTTTATTTACAGTTAAGGCTTTTCTACATATTAAGGAATATTTGCCTATACCAAAGTCACAGATATTTTTTCTAGCAGCTTTATAGATTTTGCTCTTATATTCAGTTCTGTGATCCATTTAGAAATAATTGTTCTCTATCTATGAGGTAGAGGTAAATATTTAGAAGGTTTTTTTCCATGTGTTTTATCTGGTTATTTCACTACCATTTACTGAAATGCCTTGGGGCCTTTGTTGAAAATCAGTTGGTTGCTTATATGTGGGCCAGTTTTATTTCATTGATCTATTTGTCCCTAAGCCACCATGTTGTCTTGGTTACTGTAGCTTTATAATAAGACTAGAATCAGGCAGTGTAAATTCTCCAACTTTGTCCTTTTTTTCAAGGTTATTTTTTCTACTTTAGGTCCAGGGCAGTTCTATGTAAATTTTTAAATCACCTTGTTAGGTTTTTTTTTTAAACTATCAACTGTAGATTAGGATTATGTTAAATCTGTAGATCAATTTTGAGAAAATTAACTTCTGCCAGCAATGTTTCATAGTTTTCAACGCAGTTATTGCATTTATTTTGTTAAATTTAATTCTAAATATTTAATAGTTTTAATGGTATTGAATTATACATTTGAAATTTTTGTCTTCCAATTGTTTGTTAGCATATAGGAAAACATTATTTTTTAAATACTGATTTTGTATCTTACCATCCTGCAACATTGTTAAATTAATATATTAGTTCTAGTAGCTTCCTTTTTTTCTTTTTTTGGCAATTTCTTAGGGTTTTTTACATTTACGACTATATAGTTTGTGAACTTAGACAGCTTTCTTTTGTTTCTAATCTTTTTGCCTTTTTTTTTCCTTAGTGTACTGACTAGATCCTCCAGTATAGTATTGAATAGAAGTGGCAAGAAAGACATCCTTGGCTTTTCTTGTTCTTAGGGGAAAATATTCAATGTGTCACATTAAGTATGAAGCTAGCCGTAAGACTGAGGAAGACCCCTTCCATCCTTGTTTGTTGAGAGTTTTTGTCATAAGTGAGTTTTGAATTTTGTTCTAAGCTCTTTTGGCATCTGTTGAGATGATCGTATATGGGTTTCCTTTTTTATTCAGTTAGTGGAGGATTTACATTGACAGAGTTTTGAATGATACATGTTTGCATTCCTGGGATAAGCTCCTCCTGGTCCTGATGTATTATCCTTTTTGCGTATTACTGGATTCCATTTGGTATTATTTTGATAAGATGTTCTATGTTCATGAGAAATATTGGTCTGTAATTTTCTTGCAGTGTCTTGTCAGGTTTTTGGTAACAGAGTTATATTTGTTGCTTGGAATTATATGGGAAGTCTTCCTTTTTCTGCTATTTTCTGAAAGAGTTAGTGTCAAATTAGCATTATTTTTTCTCTCAATTATAGTTCACCAGTGAAATCTCTGATTGGAATTTTCTTTGTGGGAAGTTTTAATTTACAAACTCAATTTCTTTAACAGATACTGGCCTGTTCAGATATTCTACTTGTTAAGAGTAGGTTTAGGTAAATTCTTTAAAAAACAATTTGTTCCTTTTATCTTTGTTGTCAAATTTGTCAGCAAAATTTTGTTCATGATAATTTTTAGTATCCTTTTAATATCTGTTGTGATATCATCTTTCATTCCTAATGTTGACAATTTGTGTTTTCTCTTCATTTTTTCTTTATCTTTTCAGAGAACCAATTTTGGGTTTTGTTGATTTTCTGTTATCTGTTATCTATTTCATTGATTTCCACTCTTTATTACTTTCTTCCCTCTATTTTGTCTTTTATTTGTTCTTTTTTTTTTTATCTCCTTAAGGTAACACTAATTTTAAACCTCTCTTCCTTTTAAAAATAACTATAAAGTTATACGTTTCTCTCTAAGCCCTGCTTTAATTATATCTCACATATTTTGATAAGTACTGCTTTTATTGTCATGTTTTTATTGTTTTTATTGTCATGGAATTAAGATTGTTAATTAGTTGACCTTCTGCCAGGGAGATTATCCTGAATTATTCAAGTAGGCTCAAACTAATTTTTATTTTCTCTTGTTATTTCTTTGATCGTGGATTTTTTTAGTAGGAGTTTGTTTAATTTCTACATATTTGGGGATTTGCTAGATATTTCATTACTATTTATTTTTTATTCCATTATGATTTTAAAAATCTAAGATTTTAATCCTTTGAAATATATTGAGATTTGTTTTAAGACCTAGCACATGGTCTTTAATGATAGTGATCTGGTGGGCCTGAAAAGAATTAGTATTCTGTCACTGGCTATTGTCTATAAATGCCAAGCAGATCTAGTTAGTTGATTGTGTTGCTCAGATTATCTGTGTCTTTTCTAGTTTGTCTACTTTTTAGTCATTGAAAGAGATGTTAAAATTTTCAATGATTGTAGATTTGTCTGTTTTACCCTTTAGTTCTGTCAGTTTTTGCTTCAAGTCATTTTGAAGCTCTGGTATTAGGTTCCTACATATTTGTGATTTTTTTTTTTTGTCTTTCTGATTAACTGACACTTTGAAGTGTCCTCTTTATTCTGACCTTTTTCTCTCTGTGCACTACACACACACACACACACACACACACACACAGCCATTATACCTTTCTCATGCTCACCATTTGCATGGTATATCCTTTTAATCTTTTTACTCTAAACTTGAGTATTTCTTTATATTTAAAGATCATCTCTTGTAGACAGCATATAATTGGTCTTGTTTTTTGCTTTTTTTCCCCAACCAGTCTGACTATCTCTACCTCTAAATGGAATGATTAGTATATTTACAATTAATGTAATTATTAATATTTGGGGCCTTAAGTCTACCATCTTGTTCTTTTTTCCTATTTATTGTATCTATTTTTTGTTGGTTTGTCTCTCCTACTGTATTTTGTGTTAATGGAACATTTTTTGGTACTCCATTTCACTTCTTCTATTGGTTTACTTATACTTAAAATTTTTTTTTAGTGGTTTCTCTATGGCTTACAGCATGTTTCCTTACTTTATTACAGTCTATTTAGGATTAATAACATAATATTTTATGTAAAATTATAAACCTTGGAAAAATGTAGCTCCATTTATCCCCCTCTCTTTGTCCTTTGTGCTGTTTGTATATATTTTATTTTTGCATGTTAGTAGTCTCACATTAGAATGTTATTATCTTTGTTAAAACAGTAAGTTGTTTTGAAAAGAAATCAAGAAAAGAGGGGAAAATTATAGTTAATGTTGTAGGCAGAAAATATGTCCATGTCTTAATCTCCATAATTTGTAAATATTTTGTTAGATGGCAAAGGGGAATTAAGGTCACAGGTAGAATTAAGATGGTTAATCAGCTAACCTGTGGGAGAGATTATCCTGATTATTCAAGTAGGCCCCAAGTAATCACAAGGGTTCTTAGAAGTGGATAAAGGAACAGAAGAGGAAGTCAGAAGGATTCAGTATGAGAAGAACTTAACCTGCTGTTGCTGGCTTTGAAGATGGAGGAAGGCGCCATGAACCAAGGAATGGCGGCAGCCTCTAAAATTTAGAAGAGGCAAAGAAAATGGATTTACTCATAGAGTATCCCAACAACACAGAAAGGAACTCAGCCCTGACAACACCTCAATTTTAGTCCAGTGAGACCTGTGTCAAATTTCCAACCTACAGAACTGTAAGATAATAAATTTGTGTTGTTTTGAACCACTAAATTTATGGTAATTTGTTATAGCAACAATGGAAAATGAATACAGTTACCCATTTACTGTTACTGATGTGCTCTGTTTCTTCCTCTAGATCTGATATTGCATTTTCTTTCCTTTAGCATTTCTTGTAGTACAGGTCTGCAGGTAAATTCAGTTTTATTTTACATAGAAATGTCTTTATTTTACCTTTTTTGTAAGAGATATTTTCACTAGTCATAGAATTCTGAGTTAATAGTTTTCCTTTCTTACTTTAAAGAGATTGTTCTGTTGTCTTCTGATCTCTGGCATTTCTGATAAGAACGCTGTCTTTGTTCTGTATGCACTGTGTGGAATTTGTCTTTTTAAATTAGTAGCTTTTCTGATTTTTTTTTTTCTTTATCTTTAGTTTTTATCTGTTTGTGGTGTGGCTGAGTGTGGTTTTCTTTATATTTATCTTTTTATAGTCTCTGATATTTTTCAATGAATTTGAAAAATTTAGGAGCAATATTATTTCAAATTCTTTTTTCTGACCTATTCTCTCTTCCTCTCCTTTTGGGAATCTAACTATAGATGTTAGACCATGCTATTGCCCCATGGACAACTAAGGTTCTGTTCATTTTTAAAATTTGTTTTCTCCCTCTTTTCAATTTTGATCATTTCTATTGACTTGTTTTCAACTTCATCAGCTCTTCCCAAACCCCTCCCCAAATAATAGTTCTATCTGTTATTAAACCCACTCAGTGAAGTTTGTACTTCTCTGTTCTATAATTTCATTTTTTTCTTTTTATACTTTCCATTTCTCCGCTGAGATTTCCCATCTATTTATTATATCCGTATTTCCTTTTAAATTGTACATAGTCATACAAGATGTTTTAAAGCCCTTGTTTGTGAATTCCAACATCTGGGTCTGTCACAGTTTTTTTCTACTGACTTTTTTTTTTTCTAGATTATGGTTATATATTTTCTCGTGTCTCTACATATATAGTAACTTTTTTTATTATATGCTGGAAATTTTAGATGATATGTTTGTGGATCTGGACTACGTTGTCTTCCTTTATAGAGTGTCAAATTTTGTTCTGGCAGGCAGCTAAATTAATATTGGATCCTCTTGATCTTATTTTTTATGCTTGTTTCTATGCTTTGATAGGGTGGCAAGACTGTTTAGATTTTGTCATAGCCTTGGATGTGTTCTTTACTCTAGGCTTGGTCCTTTTTCCTCAAGATTGGCTTTTCTGGAGTGTTAGTTGAATGCACACAGTGCTCAGCATGGCTTCTCCGCTGTGACTGTACTAGAACTTTGTCTCCTACCACTTCACACTCTCTGATATCTCTGTTCAGCTCTCAACCTTGCAGCAGCTGCTCTCTGTTAAGCCTCACCAAGTCTCACTCTGCTTACATGTAGATTAAGTACGGTGAATGTTCTCAGCCAACCTCTTAAGGAAAACCCCATGTAGACTTCTGGTCCTGTTTTTCTTTTATCCTGCACTGTAAATTTCAGCCTCATCAACAGCCTAAAATACTGATCTCTGCCTCCTCAGTGCTTGAGACCGTTACCTCTTATGCTCTACTTCCCTGTATCGCATTGGGACAGTGTTCTCAGGCAGGAAACTGGAACAAATGGGGGCTCACCTTGTGGTTTCCTTCCTTTAAATATCATAGGCTTATGCTGTCTGGTGCCCAATATCTGTAAAACAGTTGCTTTGTATATTTTGTTTCATTTTATAGTTTGCGAGGACGGGAGGGTTTGTCTAATACCAATTACTCCATTGTGGCCAGAAGTGGGAGTTCAGGAATATTCTTTGAAAGTAGTAGGCAGGTATCTTTAAATTGCGTATTGTTTCTAATAGATCAACTGAAATCAGAAAAGAATCTAACAGTGCTTTAAATTTTAAATTTTATTTAAACTTTCTTTTTAATCTTATCTACATGATAAAAATATCAGATAGAGGGTTATCTCAGAACAATGCAGTTGTGTGAGAAGAACACCTTTAAGAGTTTGATATGTACTGTTGTAGTTTTAAAGCAAACCATAAAAACATTTAGCAAATATTTGGGATGACTTTGTAACTGAACTTGATTAACTTTTATAGCTGAGATGGCCAAAGTGTAGTCTTTTTGTTTGTTTGTTTTTTAAATCTAAGTGCACGGGAGTAAATCTATTTGAAGAGTATTCATTCAGACGTTTCGCTGGCTGACTGAAGAAAAAGGCCACTGAGAAAGAAAAGAAGCAGGAAGAACAATTGAAAAACAATTGAGTGGTTCAGGTGTGAGAGATGGCTTTACCTCAGAAAAGATGGTGGTGGTAGAAATGAAGAGAAGTGGATGATTATACATTTTAGAAGTAGAGCCGACAGATTCATAGTGTGAGAGGTATCATGGATGAATTTTAGTTTTAGGGCTGATGGGTGGAGTGGGTAGCCATGCCGTTTTACTGACAATGGGGTGAGTTGGGCCAGGGGTTTGTGGGGATAGAGTGTCAAGATTTTTGTTTCATTAGGATTGAAAACCAAGTAGGCAATCAAATGGAAATTCAGGTAGGCAGTTGGATAAAAGTGTTATAACTCTGCAAGATGATGGATCACTTTATATAGGAGAAACTGGGCTCTGTCTTTTATTTGAGCTATGATATTAAAAACCTGAGGTCTGTTGACAATTAAGAAAATATCTGCTGGTTCATGGATTAGAAGACTCAACATAGTTAAGATGGCTGTATTACCTAAAGCAAAATACAGATTTAATGAAACTTCCATCAAAATCTCAATGGCAGTTTTTTAAAGAAATATTAGAACAAAAATGATCAAATTTGTATGGAACCACAAAGACTTTGAATAGCCAAAGCAATCCTGAGAATAAAGAACAAAACTAGAGGTATAACACCCCCTGACTTCGAATTATACTACAAAGTGACAATAATCAAAACAGCATGGTATTGGCAGAAAAAGACACGCTGACCAATGGAACGAATTGAGAGCTCAGAAATAGACCCATATATAAATTGGCAAATAATTTTTGACAAAGGAGCCAAAAACGGACAATGGAGAAAAAAATGCCACCTCAATAAATGGTGCTGGGAAGATTGGAAAGCTACATGCAAAAGAATGAAACTAGACTGCTGTCTGTCACCATATACCAAAATTATCTCAAAATGGATCAAAGACCCAAATATAAGACCTGAAACAAACTATATAAGGAAAACATAGGTACTAAACTCATGGACCTTGGTCTTAGAGAGGCTTTTGTGAATCTGACCCCAAAAGCAAAGGAGGTAAAAGCAAAAACATATGAATGGGATTATATCAAACTATAAAAGATTCTGCACAGCAAAAGAAACCATCAACAATACAAAAAAGCAACCAACCAAATGAGAGAAGATATCTGCAAACAGTATGTCTTATAAGGGGCTAATATCCAAAATATGTAAGAACTCATGCAACTCAACAACAAAACAATCTAATTTAAAAATGGGCAGAAGACCTAAACAGACAGTTCTCCCAAGAAGACACACCAACGACCAATAGACATATGAAAAGATGTTCAACTTCACCAGCTATAAGGGAATTATAATTCAGAACCACAATGAGATGCCATCTCACGCCTGTTAAAATAGCTATTATCAACAAGACAAGAAATAAGTGCAGGAGAAATTGTGGGAAAAAAGAAACCCTCATACACTGCTGGTAGGAATGTAAATTGGTACAGCCACTGTGAAAAACAGTATGGACTTTCCTCAAAAACATTAAGAATAGCTCTACCATATGACCCAGCAATCTGTCTTCTGGGTATTTACCTGAAAAATTTGAAAACACTTATTTGTAAAAATATATGTTTCCCTATGTTCACTGCAGCATTATTCACAGTGGCCAAGAAATGGAAGCAACCTAAAAGTCCTTTGATGGATGATTGGATAAAGAAGAAGTGGTACATATATACTTATGTTACTTAGCCATAAGGAAAGATGAAATATTGCCATTTGCAATAACATGGATGGATCTAGAGAATATCTTGCTAAGTGAAGTAAGTCATATGGAAAAAAAAGAACCATATGATTTCTCTCACGTGTGGGATATGTAACAGAAAGCAACAAATGGACAGACAAAACAAACGAATGAACTTATAGATACAAACAACCTAATGTTGGTCATCAGAGGAGAAGAGGGCTGGTGGGGAGGATGAAGAGGATAAAGGGAGTCAAATATATGGTAGTGAAGGGAGACTAGACTATGGGTGGTGAGCATACAATGTAGTGTACAGATGATGTATTATAGACTTGTACATTTGAAACTTACTAATGTTATTAACCAGTATCAGCCCAGTAAATTTAATAATTTAAAAAATATATCTGCTGGCTGCTATTGTCAGACCTCTGTCTACATACTGCCTCCCAATGTGAGCTTATTACCTAATATCCACAAACTTCCAGTGTCATTGCACAACACAGTTAATACCATCCTCAAGGGATTTTGCCGAACATTATAAGTTATATCACATATATCAAGTACCTGTGACATTATAAATGCCTGGAATTGCAGTTACTATAGTTAGTAAGTTTTCCAGGTCTTGGTTAATCTCTAGAAACATACAAGGTATTTGATTTTTTTCCCTTGAGATGAGGAGAGAGGTGAGAAGTGGAGAAAGTAGAGTGGGGCCAAAAGTTAGAATTTGGTTCTATGAGAATTAGGAACCACTAGGAACCACTACAGCTTTTTTTACAAGTGGAAACATGAGTAGAGCAGTATCTGAAGAAAGTAATTAAAATTGTTTGCAGATATATTTATATATGGCATTTCAGATAAAGAGTAAACTATCCCTCAATTACTCCCATGCTGAAAGTCCCCTCTTGTCTGTGGTTTTGCTTTCTGCAGTGTGTTGCCCGTGGTGAACTATGGTCCGAAAACATTAAATGGAGAATTCTAGAAATAAACAATTCATAAGTTTAAATTGTGCATCATTCTGAGTAGTGTGATGAGCTCTGGTGCTGTCCCACTCCATCCGGCCCAGGAAGTGAACCATCCCTTTGTTCAGCGTCTCCACACTGTATATGCTGACCTGCCTGTTAGTTGCTTGGTAGCTGTCTTGGTTATCAGTTTGACTATCATCGTATCACAGTGCTTGTGTTCAGATAACCCTTATTTTACTTAGTAATGGACCCAAAGCACAAGAGTAGTGATGCAGGCAATTTGGATATGCCAAGGAGAAGCCATGAAGTGCTCCCCTTAAGAGAAGAGGTGAGGACAGTACCATAGGATATTTTGAGAGAGGAGGGAGAGACCTCATTCACAATATTTTTATTACAATATATTGTTATATTGTTCTATTTTATTATTAGTTATTGTTAATTTTGAATTATGCATAACTTATAAGTTAGTATTTATCATATGTATATATGTATAGGAAAAAATACAGTATGTATAGGGTTTGGTACATATCTGTGTTTTCAGGCATCCACTGGGGGTCTCGTGATATACACCCTGTGGATGGGGGGCCTGTTGTATTCTCCAGGTCCTACCACAGTGTTTATAAATTGTCTACACGGAGGTATCCACTTAAGGTTTAGAATGTTATGATACATCATTCATATGTGATTCATTCATTCTGTTTTTTTAATCTCCAATGAAAACTAGAAAGTCATGTTCATTAATAAATGCCAGAGACATACAGTAATATAAAATACAAAACCTCTCTCTCCTAAAACTCCTTAAGCTGATTGGATTTCGTCTAGTAAGACATTAAGAAGTATAGTTCTGTCTAATAACATTTTTTCAGCTGCATTGCCATTCCTGACATTCATATTTACTTACCATTAGAAACCATTAGAACCTTTACTATTGGGATATTTGGAAGAGGCACTGATGCTGAAACAATAGTTCTCTAAGGTTCAACTAGTGTGTGTGAGAGAACGCTCAGGCTCCATCTGGTGGCAGTGATGTCTTACTGTTTTTATTGAAAATGAAAATGTGGAAGATGAGGTGATGAGGTTGTCAGGGTGAAGCGATGTTCTCAGTTAAACACAAAACAGAAGTCTGGTGCCTTAGATAAAGATTTAGCACGAGGCCTCTGGAAGTGACTAGGTTGCTTGCTTCCGCAGCTTCCTAATCCTTCAATTCGGGGATCGGGGGGCGGAGAACGGCAGGAAAGGAAAAAGGAAGATTAAGACATCTTCTAATCATATCTATTCTGACCACTCACAAATATGATGAGGAATTACTGAGATATTTACTAAGTGCTTTGAATTCTTTAAATAAAGATGTTTTGTAAATTTACAATTTTCTTAGCAATATTTTCTAGATAATTAGAATCGGGGATTTAGAAGACTATATGCAATGATGGGGTTTAAACCTTTGTAGATTTATGAAGTCTTATTTTAGCATTTTGGAAGAAAGGAAAATGATTTCTAAATGATGTCTTATCAGACTAGTTTCTCTGAAAATTAAATATTTAACTTGGGCTATTGCTATAAGGTGTGGATGAAGGATGCTTTTGAAGATTATTGGACTAACATAGGACTACATGTGTATTTTTTATATATGTTGTACCTATGGACAACTCAGGGCTCTATTTCCTCAGAAACTTATTTGGAAAGTTCAAGTAAAACATCTGCATAATTAAGGGACTTTTAATTAAGGAAAATGGCTGTTAAAATTCCACAGCTTTCTAAATCCACAAAATGATGTTGCGCTGAAGATCATGAATTCATCCTAAATTATTGAGTAAATGCATGCAGATGTAAGCATAAAAATAATACATTCCTCATTAGCACATGTTCACATTTGTTAAATCACAGGTGGTCTAGCAATTGGAGGAAATTAGCATTTTTTTTTTTTTCTTTTAGCTTTGGAACTTTTCCCTGCCTTAAAGCTGTTTGAAACTTCTGGCCATTTCAGAATTTGATTTAGTTAAATATATGAGTATTATTGTACTGTAGAACTTACACATATGGACTAAATTCCTGAATCTTTTAGGACCAATAATTATGGCTGGAAAGACTGATGTTCTCATTCAGGTTAAGGTAATATTTTTGCTAATTCTTCCGAGATGGGGATGAAAGGCATTTCCCGTGGAATTGCAGCAATAGTTTTTTAAAACAGGAAAATACCTTTATGTTTTTTTTTTTTTTCCTTTTCTGATAATTAAGGTAAGAAAATCTCTTGGCTAAAAAAAAAAAAAAAATCAGAAAATTTAAGTAAATATGAAAATAAAATTATCTGTAATTCCAACAGTCAGAAATATCTACTACTAGTGCTTTTTAATATTTGCACCTTTTCTGGCAGTATTATTTAATAGGCTAACATATGGTCTAGTGAATCAGACCAGATAACTGTAGGAAAGGTAGATTCTATACAGGAAATCCTTCCAAGGAAGCATTTCTTTAGATTTTTTTAAGCATACAATTTTGTTCTTATGACAAAATCTATTAACAATATTATGTTTTATATGTCTGAGACCAAGGCTGCATCCCCTTCCCTTTATCTTCCATATTTTGACTCCTTTTGAGTTGATTAAAAAGTCTTTACAGATCTTTTTCCATGGGGGGGGGGCGGGAAACTACTTAATTCATTTGCTAGAAAGTAACTTGTTGTATACTGTGGGCTCAGAAAGCCCTACTAGAATGCCTATGGTGCCCTTATTAACTGAGAAAAAAGGAAGGCAACATAATATCACGTTAAAAGTGACATTGAGCCCCCAAATTCCAATACAAAGTATAAATGTAAAATACCATAGGACAGAATATATCAGTGGCTTTGCTTAGCTGCAGGCCTTTTCATTTTTAGGGTTTGGATCCTTTCTTTGGGCCTATTATTAGTCGTCGGTTCTCTTGAAAGGACGGATGAAAGCTTATCATTTTTCTCACCATGAAAAAGACATTCCGTGGCAACAATTGTAGTGATAATAGATTTCTAGTATTCATTGCTGTTATGCGGAGTGTGAACACATGAATGCTGACTTTGAATTTCTCATCTAGGAAGTTAAAGATAGTGTTGTAACTACTTTCTATTCAAGTCATTCTTGGAGAAGAGATTTGTGGGTCTATACAGGGATGGAGAAGGGCATATGAAGAGTGACAGCATGAGCCACAGATAGGTTCCAGCATTTGCGGGCTCATGCTTTGGCCCAGAAACACATCGGATGTAACATGAAAGTGGGGTCAGTGGCACACAGTCTGCCAGTCTGGCCTGTCCTACCATTTCCTTTTCCCTTATGGTTGCTGTTTCTACAGGGTAGTCACAGATCATGTTGGGCCTCTTTCATATTAATAGAATCAGGATGAGTTCTTTTGCCTTTACTTAGAAATAGCTAGAAGGACTAGAAATGGAAGCCTCAAATTATTCTTCACTGTGGTATCACAACTGGAGCGTGTGTGGATTTGCCCCTGCAGCTCTAAGCGCTGTCATCAAATGAAGCTCTGGTTACGGTTGTTTTTTTATGTGATTTTTCTTCAGTGGTGCTAGCAGATAAATTATCCTGATGTCTTTACATTAACCATTTCACATTAGCTCTCCCTGCCTAGTCTTTCTTTGTCTATTCTCAGCTGGTAAATAAGAACTTCACAGTCTGAAAACTATTAGTTTTGTAGCTCTGCTAAAGTTAGCTATGAGATTGTTGGATGAAGCATATTTGCAGAGACGAGTGGTATTCTTTCTATTTATAGGAGAAGTCCTGATATCCAAGCAAAAGAAGAGTTATGGAAGCATATTCAGTGAGTGCTGACTGTTTTTTCTCATTATTTTAAAACCCTGGTAGTTTTAAGGCATTTACAAGGAAGACCACTGACACTAAGAGACTGCTTGGGGCTGAAGCCTGTCAAATAGTATCCATTGCCATCATTATGTGGAACATGCACTCAGTGGTGGCACCTTATCACGCCAGGAGCCCTGACATCTCTCCTGAGACCACTTAGCCTCACCTGTAGGTGGGCCTCAGATAGACCAATATTTTACAAATAAATACCAAGGAAAACAGATTCAGAAGAAAAAACACCTACTATAGGGGAGAGAAGTGGAATTTTTGTAGGGAAATTGGGGATGGCTAGAGGGCCATCTACATTTTGGATATAGAAAAATTGGAAGAAGGTAGAAGAGCTACAGAAAAGGTTTTCCTCCCATTTTTCCTTGAACTCATTCTAGTTTTTAAATCTTTGTTCCTGGCTTATATTTCTATTGGTTTTGCTAACACCGTGTTTTGGGATAAGTTGTGAAAGGTATTAGTATTTATACCAGCATCATAACTTTTATTCTCTTGCTTGTTTCCTTCTAGGAAGGAACTTGTGGATCCATCTGGATTGTCAGAAGAACAATTAAAAGAGATTCCATACACTAAAATAGAGTATGTCTTTGAAAAACTTTTCACAGTTTTATTAGTACTTGTAAGTGAGTAATTCATTCTTATTCTTCATTGGTGTTCCATGCAGTGCTTGCATTTGTCTTTATATTTGAACTAAAATTAAATAGCACTATAAAGAGGAAGAAAAGGGTATATTAAAGCTAATCATTCTTCTGTACTACAATCACTGTTATTTCTTATTAAATGCCTATGTGTATATATGATAGGTACAAAGGGTCTTTTGATAGTTGAGGTTAGTTTTAAAATATAAATTCTTTTTTTTTTTTTTTGAGATATTCATTGATTGGCAACAAAATTTCTTTTTATTCACTATTTAACAACATAAGAGAAATAATGTTGATCACAAAACCCTACCATATAAACCCAATCCAGTCCCTATCATAGAACTAGCACATTGAAAGTGCTTCATGAAAGCATAGGGAATCCCTAACCACCACTCAGTGCAGGATGCAGCAGGAGATGACCTGTTCACTGCTTTCTGCCCTGCTGGAATTGTTTATGAGAAAATAAGAGCCTGCTCTATTGCTTTATTTCCCTTTTGTAACTCATGCTTCGTTCCCACTCCGGTCATATTGTGGGTTGGTACACAGTCTCCCTACCTACATCCACACCACCCGCCCCCCTGGCCCCACAACTCCGAGCCCCTTCATCTTTAGGCCAAAGATTGACTTCTTAATGACAGGCTAGTTTGGTAGCTAGGACAATGACCAATTGTAGACTTTTTTTCACACTACTGGAAAGAATTCGACTGTAGGGAATAATTTCATTACAGTTTAGTGGTTAAAAAATATACATATTAACACATATGTGCAAATACTATAAAGAGTTTCATTTTTATGTGTGGTCAGGGGAGCAGTTTTCTGTTAACTTGTGAAATTTAAGCCACTTAGGATTTCCAAACCCAGAGGGGTCAAATTCTTTTTAAAACTCTTAGTTATTATTCCATGGCAGAATTTATATTAAGCAATTATCCTATTCTGACTTACGGTGTGTTTGTTTCCATGTTTTTTGGTTGATTGTTCAGGACTCAAGGTGACCCAATCCGCATCAGGCATTCTCATTCACCACGAAGTTACCGCCAGTATCGTAGGTCCCAGTGTTCAGATGGAGAACGATCTGTTCTCTCAGAAGTGAAGTAAGTAGGCAAGCCCGAGTTTATCATCACCCTCATGGCTGCAGAACAGCACAGTCTAATAGAACTTCCTGCAATGATGGAAATGTTCTATATCTGTAGCTATTAAATATTTGAAATGTGACTAGTGTGACCAAGAATTTAAAAATTGAATATTGAATTAATATTGAATATTAATTTTAAGTAATTTAAATTTAAGTAGCCGCGTATGACTAGTGGCTACCATATTTGATAGCACAGATCTAGACCATACTTAGACTGAATCATGGACTTCCAAGGTATGCACTGAAGCTTTTAGAAGAAAGAAAAAAATGCATGAGCTATTCTGTTGTGAATGATGTAGCTATATTTGAGAGAAGTTGGCATAAAAGTTTTTCTTTTCTATCTGATGGCATTTTGTCTTTTCTTTTACCACAGCAATTATCATATTACCGTAGCTTGTATCTTTGTGTTATTTTTACTCATGAGGAAAAGTGACCGTATCTCACTTGACACTATAGGTGCTATATTTTAAATGAATATGTTAATGAAATAATTATACATTCATTTGTAAAAGTACTACAATCATAGAAATTCATTTACTCTGTATTGCTGGGTAGGAATGTTAACCATTAAACTCTGAATTAAGGCTCAAGTTTTTGATAAACAGTAAATTGGGAGATAGGCTAGCCCAGGGGACAGAGGTATAGGCCAGGTTTTCTTTGTTTTTGTTTTGTTTGTAAAATGTTGGTAATGGCTGTCTGTAGTTCCATAGATTTATAGAAAAGCATAAATGGCCAATAAATGTTTCTTTAGAAACAAATCAAAAAGCCATTTATACAACATGTCACAGTAAGAAAAGCAAATGGGATCCATACCTATGTTTTATTCTTGGTTCTTCTCTTTATTTACCCCGACTTTGGGCAAATTACTTAACCCATCCAACTTAATTGAAAAACATCATTAAATTTCTCTCTCTGTAAATCAATGTGGTGAGCACTATAAGGAATACAATGATGTATAAAACATGCTTTCTACGCTGTAACCATCTTCCAGCTCAAATTGTGATTCTCAGGAATTAATTCTGAAATTCACTCTGCAGTTCAAAAACAGATCTTGTACCTCCACTTCCCGTGACCCGGTCTTCAGATGCTCAGGGTTGTGGTGGCTCCACAGTTCATCAGGTTGGTTATAATAAAGTTTTAAGAAGGTGTTTTACTGATGACAGTTTTGAGAAACACTTTTCTGAAAATTCTTTTGTGAGGTAGGGAAATGAATCTTTAACTTTAATCTGAGATTCTGTATTTTAAAAGAGTGTGTACAAAACATGGAAGAAGAAGGAAGGAGGAGGTGGGTCCATGAGGCACAACCCGGGAAGAGTTTATGTTAAGAGCGAGAGCTAGAGATAGTGCAAGGTCTAAAATGATCTGAGGTTTGGGGCAAAGCCAAAGGTAAGAAAGACCATAGATTGTTTGGAGCCAGAATAGAGAAACAGTGGCTTCACTAATTTTTTTTTAAAAAATGCTGGTAGATACTTTTTGAGCCAGAGAAACAAGGAGAAAGTGGTAGACTCACGAGGGGCAGACAGGAGAATTACTCAAGTCCTGTCTTATTTCTGTCTGCTTCATCAAAGAGAATTACTTTTGTTCTGAAAATGTTTTAAAATGTAGTTTAAAGGGAATTCAAGGACTTAGCAGGGCATCTAGTTGCCTTAACAAAATCAATTTAACACTCAGCCAAATTAGACAGATATATATCAGGGGTGCGCTGTAGCAAAATATTTCAGCAAGGTGTTTGATACCACCACTTGAGGCATATATTTTTTTAGTAAGATAGAAAAAAAATGTAGGCTGTATAAGTCTTTGGATGTATGTATATCTGGTTAAACAACTGCTCTAAAAACAAAGTAGATGTTTATAATGGATCAGTGTCAGTCTATTGTTTGAGTGCGGTGGTTTTCAGTCTTATTCGGATCATGGATCGCTTTGAAAAGCCAGTTATAACTACCGTCTCTCTCCCATAAAAATGCCTATAATCACATATAAATAAATTCTAGGCATTCATGGACAGCTTAAGAATCCTGACAGCCTAAAAATCCATTATGTGCTGCCCTTTGTCCTGATTCATTTTGGCTAATGACTTGAGCAAGGACAGAAGAAAAACTGCTATTTTAGGTTAGATTCCCTAGGAACTGATTCTGAGATGGAGATTTGCATGGAGGAAGTTTATTAAGTGCTCTCAGGATCAACACTTGTTGGGGAGTGAAAGAGGCTTGGGCAGAGGCAAGAGTTGAGCTGTGTAGGATAGTTTCAATAAAGGCATCCACTGATTCCATGGGGAGCTTTGGAACTGAGATGGCCCTTTGGAACTGAGATGGCCCTTCTGATTCATCCTACCTGGCATCAAGGGGTTTGGGCCTCTACATACTCACTCTCATTATGTAGCAGTCACTGAATAAAGGGTGCCCCTGGGATGGGGCATGATCTCGGACAAAGTGGTTATCTTCAGCTGAGGGTAGTTCTTGGGCAGGGGCTCAGTTCTGAGTTGTATAGCAGCCATCACTCTCAGCAGGTGGGGGAATGAATGCCTCACTCAGGGAGATCGGGGTGGTTAACCTCAGCTTCCAAAACAATCTGCATGTTTGATTAGATAAATCTGGGAGAGCTAATAGGTTGTCCAATTTGCTTCAAGTCAATAGCACTTTTTAAAAAGTATATTCCCATTAGTAGTTAGGGCTTTGCATTGAGACTGACTTACATATGTGTCTCCTAGTCTGCACCTATTACTTGTGTGACTTTGAGCAAAGTGTTTTAACTTCTAAGCCTTGATTTCTATGCAATGTAGATAATAACCTACATTCTAGGGCTATTGTGAGGACTAATAAGCAGTTATCTTTCAGAACTTTTACATTTGGTCTTAAATTTAAGGTGGTTTTAATATAAATAGGAATTTTACTTTATTTTTTTTTCCAATTACTCCCTAACTAATCACCATCATTTAGAAATCTCAAAAAACTTAAATTATTCACATTAAATATTGAAAGAATAGTTCTTACTTTGCTGTATACAAGTCACATTCATCTTCTGATCAGTGTTACCGAGTCTAAGGTTGTCCCTGAGACACCTTTGATCTTGAACTCAACAGTTAATGAGCACATCTAAGGAGTGACAGGCACTGGTCTGGGCAGTCAGCAGACTACAGCCTATGGGCTAAGTCTAGTCTGCTGCTTGCTTCTGTGTCACTCAGGAGCTAATAATGGTTTTTACATTTTTAAAGGGTTAAAAAAAAAGACTATGTGAGAGACAGGAGATAGTCCACAATCTGGCCCTTTATAGAAAAATGTTTACTGATTCCAGCCCTAGGAATATAACACATGAAAGTAAACAAGCAAAACAATACAAAAAAAATTACGTAAGCATTACAGAGAAACAAACCTGAGTTAGAAAATCAACAGGTGACCTTTCTTTCGTAGATAGAGTGGTCAGAGAAGGCTCTGTCAGAAAGTGACATGTAAAGCTGAAACTTTGCAGATGAGGAGCCAGCCATGTGAGTGGGTGGAAAGCTGATAGAAGCAGAGGAAAAAAGCATGGGAAAAATTGCTGAGGCTAGAAAAGGACCTGGGTGTTTGGGAAGCTGAAAGACCAGTGTCATCTGAGCGTAGTGAGTAAGGACAGATAACTTAGATGCCTTAAATGCCACGGGAAGAGTTTGGATTTCGCATTTTAAGTGCAAAAAAGAAACCATTGGTCCAGGTACCATTTGAAGGGACCAGAGTGACATGTGGAAGCAGAAAAGTTGCATTTCCTGAGTTCCACCACCATGCCAGAGTTCTGGCAGTGGCCTGGCTTGTATATACCTGACCTTACCTTTTCATGCAGGAGACTGGTTAGAGGGGTGGATTAGGGACTTTATTTATTTCCTTAAGGTTTAGAGGCAGAGGGGACAGATTCAGTCCTAGACAAATTTATAAGGTGTAACTTCCTAGCTCCTTACTGTTGATTCTTCTGATATATAGCTCTCTATTCCCCTGCCCCGATTCTTACACCAATGTCCTCCTACCTCTCTGGTTGTCTAGAAATATTCTATCCCAAACATGTCTCATGTTTCAAAGTAATCTCGATTCATACTCCCTGTGCTCAGCAGAATTGTTGTTCCATCAGTGCTCCTTTGAATGTCACTAAAACAAATTAAACTAGTCATAGCAACAGGTGAAAGTTAACTTCTTAAAAGGTGACTAATTTTTAGCCCAAATCTCAAAATATAGAATTCTGGACAGTATAGCTCAATTTGTGTAGGGATATATTTTTGGGGAAGTAAATATACCCATCAGCCTGATCTGACAGGTTAGGCCATCTCTAGGAGATAGAGCAGGAAGGTTAAGCAAAGGAGCTGTGTAAGGCACCATTAGTGTCATTCTCAGGGCCTTCTCCTGGGGCATTGGGAGATATGACCCAACTCCAGGAGTCCTTGGTGTGGTGCCCAGGCTGTGGTAGCTCAGCTCCCATTTCTCCATGATGGGGCTCTAGCCCCAAGTGATGAGGGCCCTCAGAACATTGTTATGCGGGTTTCATTCAGTGACTATTGAAAATATAGTCAGGAAAGATCATAAATTACCCACAATCCTATTCTTTTCATCTCTCTGCCCATTGTTGTTAAAGTGGGAGGCCTGAGAGCCTTAGGAAGGACTGCAAAGAAAATGACACTGAATTGAGGGAATGGACAAGACTTATGCCTAATTTTCATAAACTTTTTATGCATGTTAAGTGTTGGAATGAACTTTTAAGATTTAAATAATCTTCATGTAACTTGACGTCTTAAATAGAAGAAAATCTTAATTTCTGATGTAATAAAATTGACTCGGCTCTACTTTTCCAAATCTAACTTTTTGAATGTTTTTTTCCTAGAGAAGAAATGGGTCTAAAGATAGCCTGATTGAAGAAAAATCTCAGACATCTACAAGCAATCTGGCTGGAAAACATACAGCAAAAACTATAAAAACTATTCAAGCTTCACGCCTCAAGATAGAGACTTGATCCCAGTGCAAGGCTTGGAATGGGGGTGGGAAGGGAGTGTGTGCCACCTTTGAAACTGTGAATTATTATTCAAGTATCTTGGACCTGCAAGTGTTTCTTCAGAATAATCAAGTCTGTTGCTTCTTTTAAAGGTTTAACTACAGCATATTTGTGCTGAAGAGCCTTTTTGTTTGGTTAACTGTAAGGACAGTCACCTTGTAAAAACTCATTCACTTGATGCTGTATTTTCCTTCCTGGAAACTGAGGATCTGGTATCTAGAACCAAATCAGATGCGTCTGATCAAAGTTCTGGAACCCTGGACTGCAGCTGGCTAGCTGTGCAATAGTACAAGTGGGATGAAAAGGTCCTTCTCAGCTCTAGGTGGATCTCAGCCTATGCAGATGCATGAAGACTGAGTTCACATTACTTTCAAACTGCAGATATTAATATATAAGTCCTTTGTAATACTGTATCCTGTGGCATTAAGTTCCACTGGTTATTAACAAATGTAAAAAGCTTTTTGTTTGAAAGTGTTGCTTTTAATTTCTAGAGTCCTTGTGTTTTCAGGAAAAAAAAAAGCGGCTATGTGTGAATTTAAGTTGACCTCAGCTTATAAATTCATACCACCCTCAACTTCAAATGGTCTCTCCATCCTGCCTGGCTGTCTAACTCTTCCCCCAAAGGCTATTTTCAGACCTTTTTTCTCTGCAAATGACTTACAACCACATATCCCCAATTACCATTTTTCTCATTCCAAGTTAATTACCTGTAGCCACCGTCCTGTCTCTTAATATGAATTTTCCACTCAAGCAGCCTCACTACAATCTTAGCACCAAACCCCGAGGCTTTTGGGCTGCTTTGAAACACTGGCAATGTCCTGCTTCCCATTTTTCTACCTTTCTGACCTTCCTTTGTAGTTCATCCTACTCTACCTCACTAGTTACTGGAATTTCTCAAACCTCAGACTTAGGCCCTTTTCCTCTACCCCAGGTGGTTCTTTTATGCCCATGATCTTAAGGTTTATTTCTAGTTTGGACTACAGACCAGTGTTCAGCCAGGAGACATTTAAAATGCTGCCCCCACCCCCCAGCTGGATTTAGGTCTATTATCCTTATAAATGTGCAAGTCTACACACACAGCAATCATTATGGACATCTCCCCTGTTGCGAAGTCCTGTTAGCTTTGCCTTCTGTAGCTTTATTATCCCTTTACCAATTTTACCACATTGGCCCAAGGTGGTCATTTCTTGCCTAAACAACTGTAGTAGCCTTCAAGGGGCCCACTTATGTCTTTTTTTTGCAATTGTGATCACAGATTTCCCCTTGCTTTGAATGTAGCCTTAAGTGGTCTGGCATCTTACTGTTCTGCCTCAATTTCTAAGACTCTCATCTCTCATAATGGCCACCTAACATGCCTCATTAAATGCGTTTGTCTTAATCAGGGCATTAAAGAGGGAAAGCAATCACAACTCACAAATTTGGACTTAAGTCATATCCTTTTTCCAGATCAAAGCCTCTGCACATGTCATTCACCCAACTTTGCCTTCCAAAATGATAACTACCCTTAGTCTCGACTCTGCTAAGGTTTCTGACTTGGTCAAATCCTATCTTTCATGAGACTTGTCTCACGAAGCAAGTTCCACATTTCTTCATTCACCTGTAAGCATCCAGAGAGAGGAACTATTTTGTTCACCATTGTGTTCCCATCTAC
>NW_011888887.1:5353267-5361457 GCF_000151845.1 Pteropus vampyrus | reverse complement strand
CTACCTTAGGTCACCTTTGTGCTCCCAGGTATTCAGCTGTCAGCAGTCTATGCTTCAAGCATCCATCCGCCTTTCTCCTGAACAAAAATTAGTTAAGACCAGTTAAGAGAAACTACACAATCTTGGCAGACTCAAGATTACACGTGAAAGCATAAACTGTTACTTGCGCAGTTCCCACACCAAAGAAATCAAACTCAAGGGCAGGAAAAGGCTGCAAAGTGTTTAGTTTACGCCTTTTTTGACACCACATTCACTAGTTTCCAAAAGTGAATGGGCAACACAAAGGCTATTTGAAATTTCACTAAGGACTGCTCTATCTGTGGCACAAAGTTGCTGACCCTAAATCAACTGGTTGGGATGACCTGTTGTTAGAGCTGGAAGGGAAATTAACTAATCCCAGCTCTTGATTTTTTTTTTTTACAACTGAAAGCGCGACAGGTAATGGAAATTGATAGTTTTAAGTGGTTAAAATCTTAGAAATTCAACGCAACCGGTCCTTTTCGCACTAACGTTAAAACTCACCTGCAAGTTTGGTGATACTTTTTCGATTTCCGCCAAGGTCTGCACCATAAAGGGCATTTTACTTCTACGCTGCTTTCACACTGTGATAGGGTAGGCACACGTGCAGTTACCCCGCCAGGACTTTATCTTTCCCACCAAAGAAATCCTCACTCATGTTAATTTCCTGGCACACGGTCGATGACCAATAAATTCAAAGGCATTAAAACAAATCCCCCCAATTTTTAGCACGGGAAAGCAGAACCTCCCGAGGTTCCCGACAACGTGGCCGCAGTCAGGCCAGGCCGCTGCCCTCCACGCATCCAGGGCGCCGGACCTCGGGCCCGGCCCGGCCTCCGCCGGCACGTCACCAGGCTCAGGGCGGCCGTGAGATCCTCTCTGGCAACCTAAGCCACCTGCCATCTCGGATCCCCAAAAGCAGAACATCACGAACCCAGCGCAGAGGCAAGAAGGGCCGCAAACCCCTCCCACAATGCTTTTCTACCACCGGAAGGACCCACTGTCCGCAGAGCGCGGGGAGGACGGGCTGTACCATCGGCCGCCGCGCGACGCGAGACGCCGCCGTGTGGCGGGAGGGCGAAGTGCCCAGGGATTAGCCGTGGGGCGGGTCTCCAAGCGGAAGAGGACTGAGCAGCGAGGGTTCGCCCCCTGCGCTCCCTTTCCTTTGTGCTCCCAGTCCTTTCCGCGGAGAAGGTTTTATCCAGCGTGGATCCCCATCCATCCTTCCAGTGCCAGCAGCATATGGTCAGTGCTGAGCTGCACGTGTAGCCTAAAGGACTTGAGACCTCGGGTTCTGGGGAAGGACAGACAGAGCACCACCTCCCGCTGAGGAAGAGTAAGGTCATTCATTCAAAAAATATTTATTGAGTACTTATTATGCTTCAGGCGCTCTCCTAAATACCTGGGATCAGGTGTGAATGAGACAGGGTTCCTGTCTCCCTTTCTAGTTGGGCAAGAAAGACACCAAACAGGTAACACATGGACACTGATTCCAGATAGTGTAAATGCCAAGAATGAAACAAAGAGGGTAATGTGACAGAGCAGTGCTGTCCTGTAGAAATACAGTGCGAACCAAGAATGTAATTTAAATTTTTCTATCACATATAAGAGTAAAAAGAAACATTAATAGTAACTCAATATATGCTAAATATATAAACAATATAAAATTATTAATGCTATATTTTGCATGCTTTTATTCCTACTAAGTCTTAAAAGTTTGGTGTATATTTTATAATTCCAGCACATTTCATTCGGACTAGTCACATTTCAAGTGCTCAGAAGCAGGCTTTGGCCATTGTAGCTAGAGCAGCCAGAGTGCGGAGTGGCCTAAGATGAAGTGGAAGAGACAGCTAGGAGCAGAGCATATAGAGCTTTGTACTTGTGGTAAGGAGTTGGGATTTTATGCTGCAATTTAAAATTGATTAATTATTACCACAGAAAGAAAGCAGAGGTTGTTACTGGCTTTTTGCTGATAACTCATTGAAGGGATAGAAACTGCGGTGAGAAAGGCTGTATAGTAACAACTAGGTGTCCTTGCTCCTGTAAGTCCAGGCGGACACTCATCCAGAGACCACATCCCAGCACATTTCACTGAAACTCACTGCTGAGAAAAAGGAAAGGAAGGAAAGAAAAAAAGACAATTCAAGCTCATTTCCAGTGGTCAGTACACAAAGGCTAGCCTGAATAATAACATCAACTTGGGGACAATAGAGACAGTGATCACAAGAAGGTAAATAACTCCAAGACCTTCGTTAGTAAGTCAGTTTAACATCTGGGGGGAAAGTTTGAGAAAGGAGGACAACACCCCCAGGAGTGTCATTTAAAGACACTTCAGTGTGGGGTACAGTGTGGTGATTATAATAACCATTAACCTTGTCTTCTTGCTAAGAAAAGTCAGGGAGAGAGAATTTCCTTAGGCTGGAGCAGCCAGCAGATCTAGGTTTAAATCCATCTCTGATAATTGTTCCCTTAGGTAAATGACCACCTCTCTGAGCCCAAGGTTCCTCATTTATGGCATAATAACTATACCCATGAACCACATAGGTTAGTTTAAAAAATTAAGGAAGGTTTGTGGAATCATCTAGCACTGTGTAGTACATAATAATAGCCGATAAATGACTCTCATGAGCTAGGCTCTTCCTCTCATTTACTGCTGCCCAGGTATGGAAGCTTCTTGGATCGAGTTCTTCAGGAAGGGGGAAATACACTGCTGTTTTCTTTGAATGGCTTGACATTTTTGCTTCTACTTTACTTTTTTCTGTTCTACCCTTTATATACCTTCCCTAAATTCTGGGTCATTCAGGAATAGGTAGAGGGGAGACATTTGCTCCAAATATTGGATTAGTGCTGGTGTCAGGAAATCAGTTCACAATTCTTCATCTTCCTTTCTGCTTTAACCTCGACATCCTGATAAGAAAAACCCAATGATTAAGCAAAGGCAAGCAGAAAGGACATGAGAAAAAAGGGGATTTTTCTGCCTAGTCTCCCCTCCACTCTTGCCTTTTGGGGCTGCAGCATTATGTACAAGCTACATAGGGTATTAGTGCAAACATGGAACAACCTCGGTTTCCCAGTGATAGGTAGGTTAATGGTCCCCCAAAGATGCCCACATCTTAATCCTCAGAACCTGTGAATGTGCTTCATTCATTATGCCTTAATAAAAGGCACATTGCAGATGTGATTAATGTTAGGGACTAAGACTTGAGATAAAAATTGAAAAGAAGGCAGAAGAAGACTTAGAGATGTAGCAGAAGGCAGGAAAGGGACCCAGCCTTCCTTGCTAGCTTTGAAGATGGAGGAAGAAGATCTTTGAAGCCGAAGAATGCCAACAGCCTCCTCTTGAAGCTGGGAATGGCCCTCCGCTGACAGCCAGCAAGGAAACAGGGATTTCATTTCTACAAGTGCATGTAACTGGATCTTTCCAACAACTTGAATGAGCATAGAAGCACATTGTCCCCTAGTCTCCAGAAAACACAGATCTTTCGATGCCTTGATTTTTGCCCAGCGAGACTCACGGCAGACTTCTGATCTATAGAGCTGTGATAATAAACTTGTGTTGTTTTAAGCCATTAAATTTATGTTAATTTGTTATGGCAGCAAAAGAAAACAAACAACCTTTTAAGGGATGGAGAGTGAGAAGTGAGCTGTTTACTTACCCCACTGCTTGCCCCACTCTCATCAGGATCATATGTAAGATTTTGCAGATAAACTATGCACATTTCATTTTAAGTACTTAATTCATATAGGGTTGACTTTTGTTTTTAGTGGGTGCTGGGGACTCAATTTATGTCCAACTGATATTAAATAATTTGAATACTTTTTATAATTTAAAATAATTTGTAGATTGGAGGTTTTTTTTTTTTCCTTAAACAATCACATCATCTGTAGAAGCTTTATTTCTTCTTTTCCAATTCTTATACTTCTTACATGTCTCTGTGTGTGAGAATGCCCAGGCTAGGACTTCTAGAAATGTTGAATAGAGTGATAATGGTAGACATGTGTGTCTTGTTCGTGATTTTTAAAGGAATGCTCTTAAAGTTTCAGCATGTGTTTGAATGTGAATGGTATTCTTATGTCTTTCCTGTTGTTTATGGGGTTAGAGAAGTTTCTTTCTATTTATATTTCTAGTTTGCTAAGTTGTGTTTAATATCAAATGAATGTTGACTTTTATTAAATGTGTTTTCTGCCTCTAAAATTAGCATAAAGGTTTTTCTTTTAACTATTAATGAGGCTATTGCATGAAAACAATTCTAATGTTGAACCAATCTTACATTTCTGGAGAAAACCAGAAATGTAAGATTGGTTCAACATTAGAATTGTTTTTAAAAATAGATTTTGTTGGGACTGTGGTTATCGTTCTCATATCATCTTTGATAGTTTTAATGTTAAAATTATGCAGGTATCTACTTAATACTAGTAATTTGTTTCTGAAAATCAGATGCTCTGAGCAAAAACATTATCTGGAAGCCTATTTTCAATGAGTTACTTGTTAACCCAAACTGATTTATAAAATTAACTAAAATATAGTCAACGAACCTCTATTAAATATGAAACTATAATTTTAGGCTGTAAATGTTCAAAACTTTGTTTCCCGATGCCAAACAATATAGCTGTTATCAAAGAGTTGCGTTGTCAGTGGTAACATATTCTCTTTCATCGTTATTTCTTTTCCACTTGCTTTGCTTCCTTCTCCGCTAAGTTCTTTAACACTTTCTTCATGTTTTTGGTTTTCATTCCACAAAACTAGAGGAAAAAAAGGGCAGTATGAAATACGAAAGGCACTGTGGAGATGATATTCTAATTCTTCTTTTATCACCAGTGGCATTTGTGTGGACCATCTCCTTCACTGGCATTCAGTACACTTGTTGATTTGCTCACATTTGACGGGGATGGTTTACTAATTGTATTTGTAATGTAATTCTCAAGACATTCTCCACACGTGTTGTTGTTTTTTGTTTTTTTTTTAAATTTTTTTCTTTCCTGCTTGTTGTTATTGGTAAATAAGTTGTAGCGAGTTTTGGGGAATGAAACATAATTTTCCTATATAAATATCAGTTGAAATGTTGTTGTGAGAGAGATGTATATGTTGTATGATGTTGGATGTTAAATACAAGAGGTAATTTACTGAGAAAACATTAATCGGGAAAATGCTCTGTGGAATATGCCTCTACTGGCTTTGCAAAATTAGACAACTTTTCCTCTATTTCTTTTCTCTGAAAAATTTAATATACTGTCAATATATATATATATATTTTTTTGCTTTTAAAATAAACCTCACTTTTGAAACTATCTGGATCTAGTATTTTCTTTGTGGGAAGATTTTAAACTACGGATTCAATGTCTTTCGTGGTTGTAGGGCCATTCAGGCTTTTTCTTCTTTAGTCAGTTTTGGTAAGTCATCTTTCCTAGGAATGTGTCCATTTCTGCCATGTTTTTAAATTTATTGGCAGAAAGTTGTTCATTATTGTTAGATTTTTTTCTCTGACATGAACTAGGTGCCCAGCAATTCAGTTCAATTCTGACACTAATTCCTGGAGTTACCATCAGACTCCACAAGTTAAAGGCTCAGTCCCACAAGACTGCCCCCATTTCATTTGCCAGCGACAGTGGGGTGCCCAACCTACCCATACTTCTGCCTAGCTGACTACAAATTTGGGGGTTCCCATGACCCTCTCCCCAACCTCAGGTTTGATAATTCACTAGAATGATTCACAGAACTCAGGAAAACATTTTACTTGCTACTACCAGTTTATCATAGAAAATACAACTCAGGAACAGCCAAATGGAAGAGATGTATAGGGCAAGCTGTGGGGTGGGCGTGGGGTATCCTGCTAGTATGTAGATGTGTTAATCTACCCAGAAGCCCCCTGAACCTCAGTGTTTTCAAGTTTTTATGGAGGTCCCCTTATGCAGCCACAGTTGATTAAATCATTGGCTATCGGTGATTGAACAAAACCTTTAGCTTCTCTTCCCTTCCCAGAGATGGTGGTAGGGTGGGTAGGGCTGAAAGTTCCAACTCTCTACTCACGTGCTATTTCCCCTGACAAGTAGCCCCATCCTGAAGCTACCAAGGAGGTCCCACGAAGAGTCACTTTATTGACATAAACTTGGCTATGCTTGAAAGGGGCTTGCCCTGAATTGCAAAAGATACTTCTATCACTTGTGAAATCAGTGAACATAACCCACACTGGCCGCCAGAACCAGGTGATCATGGGATATCTTTTGGGTGACAGCCAAAAAAATTGGGGCCTAAGACATACACATAAGCTCCTTTCCAGGAAATACCAGTGACCTGAAATGAGGCAGAGGGAGACCGTGAAGATGGCACCTATGGGCCTCCCTGGTCTCTGGAGAGTATTGCAGTCAGCCCCTTGGTGTGTGTTAAATTAGAAGCTTACCACTCAGTTTGTACCTATTAAGATATGCACATAAGTGTCTTTCACAGAAAAACTCATCAGGTTTTAGACTGGTGATTCTGTGCTGAGCCCTAGGGTGTAGCCACAGTGAGTCTGTGAGAGTCTCTAAATTGTCTCTTAGTTCCTGTGTGGGGCTCATGGATGCAAGCCCCACTGGCTTTCACAACTAGATGTTTTGGGTGCCCATCTCTCAGGTGGAGGTTTTAAAGCTTGAGAAACCAGATGTGGGGTCTAAACCTTCATTTTTCAGGGAGAACCGGGGCGGGAGAGGGGGAGGAGCGGGCGGGGGAGGGGGCGGGTATGAGCTCCCTCTGGATATGTGCTGCTGTGCCCCAGGGTGGGGTTTATGGTGAGCTTGTTTCTCAGCCTCTTTTACCTGTTTTGATGTGTGTTTTTTCTCGTTTGCCCATTGTGTAGGAGTCACTCAGATAGTTTCTGGATTTTGTTCAGAGGGAATTATTCTATTTGTAGCTATAGACTCAGTGTATCATGGGAGGAGGTGAGGTCAAGAGCCTCTTATGTTGCCGTCTTGAACCAGATCATAACATTGAGTTTCTAATGTCAGTTATTAGAAATTATTTTTCTAGGATTTCTCTTTGGTTCTTTTTCGGAGATCTTTCAAAAAGATATTTATGGTATCTTTTGTTCCTTTGTTATGTCCTCTCTCTTATTTCTTAAAATATATTGAGCACCCTCATTTGATAGCCTATAAGTCAGAAGTTGGAATAGTCTGTTTCAATTTACTGTCACTTTTTATTTTCTCATAGGTTTGTGATTTTCTTATTTTATATTGTGAACGTATGTTTTTGGAAGTTGAGTTGTAACCATTTGGGTCTATTCCTTTAAAAAGGATTTACATTTGGTATTGCTGGATCCTTGGGGCACCACTGACCTGGGAGCACTGTGAGTCCATCCTGCCTATTCCATGTAGGGTAGGATGTGCCCTTTTCTATATGAGGGAGTCTGGTGTTCATAAAATTCAAGGGAAACTTTTTTCCTCCTATTTTATCCTTCTCCATAGAAATGTATAGGCTAATTATCTCTGCTGTTTCTCTCTGTAGGGTGATACTCTCCTCCCCATTCGCTTATTGTGAGAATATTACCTTTCAGGGAACACAGCTTTATACCTGGGTCATCAGTTCTACTTCCCACCTTGCTCAGGCCTCATCTCATGTCTCATCTCCTAAATCCCATATGGCCCTTTGAAGCCTAAGTCCTAAGCCACCAGGGATATAGATAGATGTCCCAAGCAAATGCCAGCTCCAGAACTTGCTTTGGATTCATGCTATCTTTTATTTATGGCCTCTGAGGACTTCCCCTATTTTTCAATCAATTTATTCATGCATTTAGAACGATATTTTAAAATATTTTATCCAACATTTTTAATTATTCTGAATTAGGGGATTTTCTTGCATATCTCTCCTGCCATATTGCAAGCATAAAATACCTTTTGAATTTCTTAATCTGTTTATTACTTGAAAAACCACACAGCTTAAGAACATTGGAAGGGCTTATCGCTAATCCAGCTTTTTCTACCAACAATGTATATATAAAGGTAACAATTCTTTCCCTCAATAATTTACAATTTAGAGTAATTCTCACAAAGTCTCCTTCTTAAGGTAACTTGTTCAGATTCTTTAGGAACCTAACAAAATTATTCTGAAGTTCATTTGAAATAAGAAAGTGATGAAAATAGCCAGAATGACTTAGAAAAAGAAGAGTAATGATGGAGGACTAACTCCTTCCTTAATACTAA
>NW_011888887.1:5341050-5352132 GCF_000151845.1 Pteropus vampyrus | reverse complement strand
ATGCTTAATGTGTTCATATATAAATAATGTGTTTGAATAAGATGTAGTTCATCTTTACTTGGTTAACAAAGACTATGTAAAATCTCTTCTGCATCACCATTTTAGAGCTCTTACTAGAGTACTGACTAGTATTGCTAAATGAATGTTAATGCAAGAAATTCCTTAATTGTCTGATGTTAGTACAAGCAAGAAACCACCAGGTGGCAGTACAAGCCAAGCACGAAACAGTATAGTTCATAGATACACTACAGTTACACTTTAACTGGAATTAAATTAGTAATCGAATATCTATATTTGAGTAGAATTACCCGACTACCTCAGGTTTTTTTAAACTTGGTTTTATATGAGTTTTTCAGAGATGAGGTTTTCTTTTCTATCTTTCTTTTTTAAAATCTTCTCTAGTGCAATTGGAAAGATCTGTTTTAATATGTTACTTGAAGTAAACCTGAAAGAACATCTAATGCATTCCAGTCCAGACAAAATGAAACATCTCTGAGTCGTAAGATTCCCTGTGCCCCAAAACTATATGTCCCAAGCCAATCAGGAAGATAAAGCTGGTGCTTTAGTCAGGAGCCAGCCTGCCAGGAAATATATACATAGCAAGTGGGATTGGATTATAAATAGACATTTCTTTTGTGGGTTAGACAGCTAAATCTGTCTTAATTTTTTTTAAGTTAGGTATGACTTGATTGCAGTGCTTAGTCACATATCTGCAAATAAATAGTTGCTAGATAAAAATATGATTTTTTTTATTTTTATGACTAAATATATGTGGCATGTGTTTCATGTCCATATATTTCCCAGGGTATTTTTAGAAATATCTGTTTCCATATCAGTAACTTAGCTCTTTTATGGTGCAGGAGTCTTTCTTTTGAGGGAGCAGACAGTGTTGGAGGATGTTCTTTGAGACAGACAGGTGCTCCTGTGGAGCATGGACTAGCTCATACAGCACAGAACCCAAAACCTGGGTTTCTAATGAGTGACTTTAATCGTATTAATGTTACATTCATTTTAGCCACTGCAAGAGAATTCCAAGCTGCTTCATTAGAGATTTGAAATCTCTCAGCTGAATAAATTAAATCCCTGAGTACTGAGGTAACTCGAAATTGAGCACACAGAACCTCTATCAGGCATCTGTGAGAAATCGTGGAGAGCCCAAGGAGGGCTAAAAGATTCTGATCCTTCAAACTTTCAAACAGGGGAAGAAATAATTTCAACAAACTCTGGTCCAAAATAACAAACATGGTCTCAATTATATCTGTAATATACTATCAAATAAATAATTGATGAGTCCTTGAAGCAACATCAGTTATTCACGAGAAGTCAGAATGGTTTCAACATCCATCATAGCTCACTTTCTTTTTTAACAAAGTGTCCAGACCTCCAGACCTGGAAAGGGCGGAGAACCTTGAAATATGAATTTGAACAAGGCACTTGACAAGGTCTCATACTACATCTCTGACTGAATTGAGATGTGTCATAATGTATATAATTAAGTGAATAGCTACCAAGGGGATGCTGTTTAATGGGTTGATGTCAAATGGAGGGATATTTCTAGGAATGTCCTCGGTCTTTCTTCTTTAATCCTTTTTATTGGTGATTTGGGTGAAGATATTAAATTCACTCTTATAAAATCTGAGATGATATGAAATTAAAGAACATAAATGGTATAATCGGGGTTCTAAAATCTTTGGCTGGTTGAGCCCGGCAAGTGTTAGAAGAATGGTTTTAAAGAGAACATATGCAAAGGCCACTACTTGTGTCCTATAATCGACAGTGTATATACAGGGTAAGTCATATCTTAGTTGTGGCACATCTGGAAAAGACTTAAGGAAATGTAGTTGGCAGTAAATATAGTATAAATCAGCCGCGTACCATGGCTGTCAGCAGAGTAAATGTTAACTTAGATTTGATTAATCAGAGGAAGGAAACTTATTTTACACTTAATGTAAGTTAATAAATTCTATATTAATAAAAGTGTGGCATGGCACAAGAGAGAGGAGATGCCCCTCTTCTACTGGCTGGACCTCCCTCTCTTCAGTTCTAGGATCTATACCTCAAGTGGGGCATAGGTAGGCTACGGACCGTTCAGGAAAGAGATGAGCAAGATAACGAGAGTAATAGAAGCTGTGTTATAAAGGGAGTGGCTGAAGGAATTGGGTTTAGAAAATGCAGTGTCTGGAGATGGAGTGACACTGGCTTCACATATTTGGAAGTCTGTCATGTGAGGGATTATTGTTCTTTTTGATCCTAAGGAATCAAATTAAGATCAAGGGTGTGGAAACCTTGAAGAGACAGTTTTGAGTGTCATATAATGGCTTTCTGATGGTTGGAAGCAATCACAGGTAGGAACAAACTGTTTCAAGAGATGGTGATTTTTTTGTCATTAGGGTGTTAAGCATGGATGGATAAGAACTTGGAAATGTCTTAGCAACTGATAGATAGTTGAATTGAAAAGTTCTTCCAATTCTGAAAGTTTATGGTTATTTTATTAATCCATTATTAAGCTAACAGGAATCCTTAAGAAAGGGCATCTTTGAAAATTTCTCAATATTAATTTATCCCAGTAATCCTAATATGTGTTGTTTTTTTTTCTTTTCAATGTCTTTATTTAGCAGAGACAGTACCAGGATATTAAATGTGACCTTTATAACTAATGTCTCAGAGACATGGTGAAAGCCCCAATGCCAAGATTAACAAAATAGGTACCAAATCCTAAAGGGATTACCTAATTGAGTTGTGTTAAATGATGGGGCAACCACTTCTGCCTGTATTGGTCCATTGCTCACCTCTGGGAGCTGCTGGGAGAACTTGACATGTGTGCCCTGGAGTTTGGGAGACTCAGGGATGGTGACTCCCATCCCTGAGAGGCTGTGGCTGGAGCTACTCATGCCTGGCAGTAGTGCAAAGGAGAGAGAGGATTTTGGCGGGAACAGTCTCCACCACCACAAAAGGAATGTGTTGGAGGTGCATGTTTCCCCTAGACCAGAAGTGGAGTTATTTTAGTGGGAACCTTGCCCAACGTTGCCCTGGATGGGGTGGACTGCAAGCAATTAGGTGCTGATGGAGGAGACTGTGAATAGGCCATGACTGGAGGCCAATCAGAACAGATTAAGAGAACTGACTAAAGCCAGGCTCTAGGTTCAAATCCTGGCTCTGCTGCTTATTCACTGTGTGATTATGGGCAGAGGTGGAATAAGAGAGGTAGAAAAACCTATCTTCAAACCCCTGCTGGAATTTCAGGAAGATAGCTGGGGGAGCCAATTTAAGTTAGGTAAGATTTTGGAAGTTTGATAGTAAATAAAAAGACTTTAAAATAACCAAATAAGACTATCGTTGACACTTAAAAGGGACAGAGAGCTGTGGGACCTTCCTAAGTTTAATTCAAGGGTAGAAAGATGTCCAGAAAGCAGGTTTGAAGAGAAAGTAGAAGAAAGAATCAAGCTGCTTTCTGCTTGCATCCTGTGCAGACTAGCTTAGGAAATAGATAAACTGGCTACAGCTATGAGTGGGAATGCTGGAGCCATTGATGGATGGATTCTAGATGTGATTTTGTCACCAAATAGCAGTGTCAATAGCAAGTCACCCTACCTCTTTGGGTCCTAAGTTTCTTCACCTGGAGATGATCTCCTGGTTCCGTTTAGCTTTGTAGTTCTGTTTCCGTTTCATCTCACAATGAAGATTTAGTATATATGTACACATCCGTAATTTAGTTTTAGAAATAGTTACTTATAGCCAGATTTTTTTCCAGAAAACATCTAATTAACTGAACTTACATGTTTCTTTCTATTGGCATACTGGTTGTGTTTTCTGCCTGAATATAGTGTTAAGGTTTTCCTTTGTGTTCCTCTCTGCTAAACTTTATATAGATAAGCTTTAGACAGGGCATTCTTAGCATAGGTACTTTAAGAGTTTTATCTATATTAATACTGCTGATTCAGTCTACATAGATAAAAGGTCACAGGCCAACTAAATTCAAGGAAGTAAAAGGAATAGTCAATTAAATACAATTAAATATTAAAGAATTCCTCAAACAGTTTGGAATTTATGAGATAGTTCTGCATTTTTTTACTCACGTGCAATGAAAAATAGACATAGTTTGTCCTTTAATTTTAAATCTCTTCATAACACAGCCACTGTCTAAAGTAATGTAATTATCTATAAATTTCTGTTAAAGTCTCTGATCTGCCCTGGAAAGGGATGGCACAAACAAATTATTTCTTTAACTTAGCTATTTAAAATTATACAGTAAGGTGTGCATTTCAATTTAGCTAAAAATGAGACACTGATTAGAGTGTCATGAAGTAGACAGAATGAGTGGGCAACGTACATCTTAATCTGCTCTGTTCTTTGCTGGAATTCCTCATTTCTGGATTGATCTCTTGAGCAATAGCAATAGTTTGTTATAAATTACACTAGATTGTGTCTTTATTAGTTTTAACTCTTACAAGGCGTTCAGTCTTTGTAATGATACTGAATAAAGGGTTTCAAAAGTTTAGCACTCTACTTGGATTCCGTATTTATATATACAGCATCTGTGTCACACATTGAACCAGGACAGAAGTAGCAATGACTGCAGCACCCATGGCCCCAAAGCCTATAACTTGAGATGTCTTTGCTATTTTCATCCAATTTAGATTTAAATGATCTTGAAGTTTTCTTTTGTCTCCACAATCCTATGACTCAGTTCACAAGAGACATCATCTTTAATGCTTATGTATAAATTCAGCCATGGCAACTTAAGCCTCTAAAATCTCAATATCCAGAACACCGAAAACCCTGTTAGAATGCAGTGAGAATATTTATATGTTGGTAAGAAAATGGAAAGTCAAGTATAATAAAGTGCTTTTACTTAAAATATATGTATATTGGTTTAAGTTCCCTATGTTCCCAGTGCTACTCCATATCATGGAGATTAAGAGGATTATAAGGAGTGATTATAGAGAGAGAAGCAAAGAACCTTGAATTTTGTTTCTGAGAGCAGTTTATTTTCTGTCTTACTGGACTGTAGACTTCCAAGTCCAAAGACCTAATCCAGTGATAACGAGGGGCAGTTGTACATGTACATGTAATGAATTGGTAAGTGGCAACAGCAGAATTTATTATTCCAGTGTTCTAGAAGCCTTAGTTTTGCAGCCCAGAACATTTCTTCTTTCCTACTTTAGTGCACACTATGCTCCCTCTCTTTACATAGGATCAGCATATGACTGAATGGGGTCAGAAAGCCCCATCCACCTGGCCATCGTGATTAGTTTAGATGTGACACATGACCCACGCTTGGCCGATGAGAGTCTTTGTCTAGGACTTGCCTATAGGAAAATTAATAGGGGAAACTACTTTTGCTTCTGTGTTCCTGGAACTGAAAGGCTAGCTGACAATGGCTAACTTTATCAACCTGTGGAATAAGCGTGTCTGCAATTGTCAGGATGAGGCCTACACAAAGAAAGATGAGAGGAAGGAAGAGAATTGGTGATGTTCTTTGAAGTCTGGATTCAGTTCTGTCTGATGTCAGCTCTAATAAGCCACTCCTTTTTTGTTTTGTTTAAGTTAATTTGTATTTCTGTCATCTGTATCCTGACTAACGCAGACTTCAAACAGAAATATTAGAAAAAGCCTTTTGATGAAATATTACTTCATAGACATAAAAATACAGATGACACTGGTATGATGATAATAAAAATAACTATAATTTATCAAGCATCTACTAGGTACTAAGCACTGCATGCTCTCTCTCTCTCTCTCTCTCTCTCTCTCTCTCTCTGTGTATATATATATATATATATATATATATATATATATATATATATATTTTTTCCATTTAGTCTTCACAACAACCTGTGCAGTACCTGTAATCAGTTAGCTATTGCTGGGTAACTGTCCCAAACTTTAGTAGCTTGAAACAATAAGAATTTATTTAACCAAGTCTATGGCTTGAGTGGGTGATTCTTCTGGTTTAGACTGGGCTCAGTAGATCTTAAATAGGCTTGCTCATGGGTCTGCAGTAAGTTGGCAGATTTCTGGGGATTGACTAGTTTAGGATGGCCTCACTCATAGGTCTGGGGTTTGGTGGTCTTCTCAGCTGCTCCCACAGAGGTGACTGGACGTGTGTCTCCAGAAGATTAGCTCAGGCTTATTCAGTGGGCCTTGCAGAGTTTCAAGAGAGTGAGTGGAGATGTGAAGTCCTCTCAAGATTAAGGGTGGGTGCCCTCACTTAACTCCTTCTGCTGCAACCTACTGGCCAAAGTATAAGGCTAGCCCTGACTCAGGAAATGAGGAAATAGTCTCTACTTTTAATGGGAGGAGCTGAAAGTCAAAGGGGATAGATATAGAGAGTTATGAAAAAAGTAGGAGCACAACTAATTTACTGGAAAAGGTATTAGGTACATATACTTCAAAATATAAGAAATTTACTTAAGGCCACGTGACTAGGAAGCAGCAGAGACAGGATTTGAGCCTTAATCTTCTGATTGAAAATCTCACTCTTTCAACATTTCTCTCTAGCTTTGCTGATTGATCTACGAAGTCCAGATGTCACAACTTAATTAGTTTCTGAAGTCTTATTTTTAGATCACTTTTGAATGACTTCTAAGTTATTATGAAGAGTTCTCCATTATAATAAAGGTATTAACTTTCTATGAATAGGTTATCTTGAGTTACACTTATAAGCATTTTAATTCATATTCATATGCATAACAAAATGAAGTTCATGTTGCCATTTTGCATCACAGCTAGATTTGAAAGACCAGATGTTATTTTAGGAGAATAGATAAAATAATTTGTAGTATCTAGTAAATTCTTAAATGATACTTTTGGAGAAACAATGAGTTCAGGCAAATGGGAAGCTGGAAGACAGAAATTAAAAAATAAATTAATGCCCATTAGATAATGGGAAGAAGACTGTCGTTAAACAGAAGAAAGAGGCAGTGGACCTCAATCCTGTAGGATTCTAGGGAGAGTAGTAGTCACAGTGACTGTCATTTAAGTTGAGGGACTCTCCCCAAGGATCCTCAAAAGAATAGAATGTGGGGGACAGAGACAATGCACACAGAGCCTGGTATTGCACTGCAAGACTCAGATGCCTCACATTGTGCCTCTACCAAAACAATTTAGCTCAAGCCCTCCTTGCATGCCTAGCTGAGTGTTACATTTGTTCCTCTAGAACAGTGTGAAGGGTGTTGGCAGAAGAGGGTGGTCACACAGGCAGCTTTATCTCATGAAATTCAATGACTAATATGCACAATTACTGTAAAGAAAGGAAGGTTAGGAGGGTATGGAAAGAAACAGATGAACACCTTCTGAGAACTGAACACTTGGGAACATCTCAGGGATCATTTGGCTTGAGATGGGATGATTGGAACTGACATTTGGGATTTAGGCATGAGGAAAGCGGAATGTTCAAATGGTTCAAATGAGACAGGAGGAGATGAAAGAGGACAAGTAAGAGGACATCTGTGGATAGGTAAGGAGAGCAGATGGTTTTATGACTTATAAGCTGGCGACTAGGGAAAAGGTGATATGTACAGTTTTTAAATATCATAGGACCTTATATCTTCAACTTCTTTTCATTACATTGGTAAATTTGCCATGTTAAACACCAAAATTGGTTATGATTTTAGAATCTGGTGGTCAGGAAAAGATGGGCTGTGAGAAGCACTGTAGTGTGTTCTCATCAGAGAGAGCAAGACAGGGCTCATGCTTCCTGATGGGCTTCCTAAGCGATTTGTTTTAAGGTTTGTGCATTCTGTGTTCAGAAGCACAGAGAACCTTGGAATGGAGAATCAGTTGTTCCTCTTTTCTGTCAATCTCTGTCTGTATTCTGGTGCTGGATGACTCTGGAAAGAGAGAGTGGCCATTCTGCCTAAGTCAAAGAAGTTTGGCCTGCAGTCAAAGCTGGATTCCAGGGCTGTGGGACCTGACATTCCTGTATTCCTTGTCTGTGAGATTTTGTCTGTATGTGACTGTCATCTGACTGCAGACCCTTTCCCTACACCAAAAGGGCGCAGATTTCTAACCACGAGAGTGAGAATTCTGAATAAGCCTGAAATCACTTTTCAACTAGAACCATTTGAGACAGTAGATCCCATTTTATAATATTAAGAGAAATAACCCAAGGAAATTAAAAGAAAATAAATTAATGCCCATTAGATAAGAATAAATCTCAGAAAGGACCAACCCCCCGCCCCACCCCACCCCCCAAAAAAAAAGAAAAAGAGAAAAAGTTCAGGTAAGGAATTCCACATACTCATTTTTTTTTTTTTTTTTTAGGCGAGGCAACCCTTGGTTGACCTCACAGATTGCAAGGACCTTGTCGGCTTACAATCCCTTATTTTATTTTATTTTATTTTATTTTTTTATGCTTACGGCACCTGGTCTTCCTAGGTGGTCTCCCATCCAAGTACTAACCAGGCCTAACCCTGCTTAGCTTTGGAGATCAGACAGTATTGGGCTTGTTCAGAGTAGCATGGCTATAGATTCCACATATTCATTTTAAGCTTTTAAATCACAGGATTGAGCTGTAGAAATAACTTTGTTGATAAATACTGAGGAAGGAGCATCCAATGGAATAATTTATCTTGCATTTGCTCAAAGTACTGAACAAATTAGAGCAAATTTTGTAGAGTTTGGAATTTTACTGTGTTGTGACAAATACTCAAAGGAAATCAGAGTTGTTGGATCTGCAGATAATATTTTTTTGTAGCGATTGACCAATCTCCTTCTTCTAAACCTTTAATTAAAAAAGGGAGGAAAAATAACCAAATACGAAAGCGATTTCACATTCTTCACCTTGAAGATACTGGAAAGATCAGGACAGTTTTCCATCTTTGGTGACTTAGACATGCTTACAAAAACAAAATATAATCTAAGATCTTCTAGAGTATTATTATTGATCTGCCACCAATATTGCTGCTTACAAATTTGTCTTGGTTACCTTATTTGGAAAAAGAGTCTTTGCAGATATATAACTCAATTAAGGATCTTGAGATGAGATCATCCTGGATTATCTGAGTGAGACTTAAATCTGATAACAAGTGTCTTTATAAAAGCACACAAGAGAGACACAGGAAGAGACAAGGCTCATTTTTTTGTTTTTTTTTTTTACTGATGTCCCTTTTCTGTCCTAGGAGCCAATCCAGGATACCACATTGCATTAGTTGTCATGTCTCCCTGGTCTCCGCTGGTCCGTGACAGTTTTCTAGTTTTTTCTTGTTTTTCATGGCCTTGATGGTCTTGCACAGTACTGGTCAGATATTTTGTAGATTATCCCCCTCTGTGGGTTTGTTTGCTATTTTTCTCGTGGTTAGACTAGGTTGTAAGTTCTGGGGAAGAATACCATAGAGGTGCATTCTTCTCTCATCACATCATAAAGGGCTGTACATCCACAATTTATTTCTGCTGATGTTAATCTTTATCACTTAGATAAGGCAGAGTTTTCAGGTTTCTCTTTTCTAAAGCCACCATTTTCCCTTTCCGTATTCTATTCTTTGGAAACAAGTTTTTAGGTCCAGCCCACACTCAAGAAGGTGGGAAACTAAGCTATACCTCCTTGGAGTGGATAAGGAGTGAGTATGGGGAGTATGTAATATTTGGAATTTTTCTGTAAGAAATAGGTCTTCCTTCTTTTCTTCGATCATTTACTTATATCGGTACCAATGTATGTTTATTGTATATTTATTTATAATCCAATTTTACGTTATTATCGAACAACACATTATTTTGTTGCTCAAATTGTTCTAGCTTTTATGCCTCTTATTATTATTTTTTATTACCTTGTGTGGTATTGGTTTAAGTGTTCTTCCCCCCTCCATTAGTAATCTATCGCTGCATAACAAATTATACCAAAACAGTGGCTTAAAACAACAAACATTATTATCTCACAGTTTCCGTGGGTCAGGAATCTTGGTGTGGCTTAACTGGGTGCCTTTGGTCCCTCACAAGGCTGCAGTCGGGGTGTCAGTTGGAGCTGTAATCTTCGCAAGTCTCCCCTGGGGAGAGTCTGCTTCCCCGGCTGCAGTACATGGTGTTGGTAGTCCTCAGGTCCTTGATGGCTGTTGGATGGTGATATCAGTTCCTTGCTGTCTAGGCAAGGGACAGTCACAGAACAGCTCACAACATGGCAGCTGGCTTCCCTCAGATCAAGAGAGTGAGAGAAAGTGCCCAAGACGGAAATCACAGTCCTTTTGTAACTCATTCTTGCAAGTGACATCCTGTCACTTTTGCCATTTTGTATTTGTTACAAATGAGTCATTGGTCCAGCCAGACTTAAAGTGTGAGTGTGGGGATTATAGAAAGGCATGAATACGAGGAGATGGGAATCACTGCAAGCCATTTTAGAGGCTGCCCACCACATCTTCTCACTTCAATTAATTAGAATGGGCAGAGGCAGAGGAGGAGGAAGCTTTGAAATGAAGCCGCTAATTGATTAAATGTATTGCCTGTAATAACTTTTGACATAGTGTCACATACTACATTGTGTCTACCTCATTATTATTAGTCACTTGTACATGTATTTATTTATACATTTAGGAGGATATGATAGCTTCAAGCCATATGTGACATTTCTGACCCTAGGATATGATCTACCTGAGATTTTTAGAAAACTTTTTTTCTTAATTAGATAGCACCTGTGTACTTATAGGCCATTTAGGCTCAACCACCTGAACATCACTTCTACCAGGTGCCATGTGAACAGAAGAAGAACAGTTAGTAATTGTAATTGAAGCTAAATGTAATAACTTTCATAATCGAGTTGTTCACATTGAATTCCACAAAAATTGTATTATGAAACTGGGGAATTATGAAGAATTACTGAAAAAGGATATCATTAATTCTTCCATTTGTATTCAACTCATCTTTAAATTAGATCCAGCCACCTTAAAATAAAATTGTTTCTTCCTGTTAAAAAAATAATTCATGTTCCCTGCAGAATACTTGAAAATGAAATATTTCACAAAGGAAAACAATAAAAGCCACTCCAAATTATATACCATAGTGTTAACATTTTGATGCATAAAATTTCCACATTATTTTTATACATATTTATGTATACATATATTTAACACCATTGGTATCAAATTTGTGGAC
>NW_011888887.1:5321896-5341000 GCF_000151845.1 Pteropus vampyrus | reverse complement strand
GCACAGTACTGGTCAGATATTTTGTAGATTATCCCCCTCTGTGGGTTTGTTTGCTATTTTTCTCGTGGTTAGACTAGGTTGTAAGTTCTGGGGAAGAATACCATAGAGGTGCATTCTTCTCTCATCACATCATAAAGGGCTGTACATCCACAATTTATTTCTGCTGATGTTAATCTTTATCACTTAGATAAGGCAGAGTTTTCAGGTTTCTCTTTTCTAAAGCCACCATTTTCCCTTTCCGTATTCTATTCTTTGGAAACAAGTTTTTAGGTCCAGCCCACACTCAAGAAGGTGGGAAACTAAGCTATACCTCCTTGGAGTGGATAAGGAGTGAGTATGGGGAGTATGTAATATTTGGAATTTTTCTGTAAGAAATAGGTCTTCCTTCTTTTCTTCGATCATTTACTTATATCGGTACCAATGTATGTTTATTGTATATTTATTTATAATCCAATTTTACGTTATTATCGAACAACACATTATTTTGTTGCTCAAATTGTTCTAGCTTTTATGCCTCTTATTATTATTTTTTATTACCTTGTGTGGTATTGGTTTAAGTGTTCTTCCCCCCTCCATTAGTAATCTATCGCTGCATAACAAATTATACCAAAACAGTGGCTTAAAACAACAAACATTATTATCTCACAGTTTCCGTGGGTCAGGAATCTTGGTGTGGCTTAACTGGGTGCCTTTGGTCCCTCACAAGGCTGCAGTCGGGGTGTCAGTTGGAGCTGTAATCTTCGCAAGTCTCCCCTGGGGAGAGTCTGCTTCCCCGGCTGCAGTACATGGTGTTGGTAGTCCTCAGGTCCTTGATGGCTGTTGGATGGTGATATCAGTTCCTTGCTGTCTAGGCAAGGGACAGTCACAGAACAGCTCACAACATGGCAGCTGGCTTCCCTCAGATCAAGAGAGTGAGAGAAAGTGCCCAAGACGGAAATCACAGTCCTTTTGTAACTCATTCTTGCAAGTGACATCCTGTCACTTTTGCCATTTTGTATTTGTTACAAATGAGTCATTGGTCCAGCCAGACTTAAAGTGTGAGTGTGGGGATTATAGAAAGGCATGAATACGAGGAGATGGGAATCACTGCAAGCCATTTTAGAGGCTGCCCACCACATCTTCTCACTTCAATTAATTAGAATGGGCAGAGGCAGAGGAGGAGGAAGCTTTGAAATGAAGCCGCTAATTGATTAAATGTATTGCCTGTAATAACTTTTGACATAGTGTCACATACTACATTGTGTCTACCTCATTATTATTAGTCACTTGTACATGTATTTATTTATACATTTAGGAGGATATGATAGCTTCAAGCCATATGTGACATTTCTGACCCTAGGATATGATCTACCTGAGATTTTTAGAAAACTTTTTTTCTTAATTAGATAGCACCTGTGTACTTATAGGCCATTTAGGCTCAACCACCTGAACATCACTTCTACCAGGTGCCATGTGAACAGAAGAAGAACAGTTAGTAATTGTAATTGAAGCTAAATGTAATAACTTTCATAATCGAGTTGTTCACATTGAATTCCACAAAAATTGTATTATGAAACTGGGGAATTATGAAGAATTACTGAAAAAGGATATCATTAATTCTTCCATTTGTATTCAACTCATCTTTAAATTAGATCCAGCCACCTTAAAATAAAATTGTTTCTTCCTGTTAAAAAAATAATTCATGTTCCCTGCAGAATACTTGAAAATGAAATATTTCACAAAGGAAAACAATAAAAGCCACTCCAAATTATATACCATAGTGTTAACATTTTGATGCATAAAATTTCCACATTATTTTTATACATATTTATGTATACATATATTTAACACCATTGGTATCAAATTTGTGGACTACTTAGAGATATATTCTGAATATTTTCCTATGTAAATAATTATTTTAACAAGGACCTTCTTGACTCACTATTATTGTCTCTGAAATTCCTATACATGTGAGTTTCTGTTCTGTGGACATTTCTGCACTCAACCAATAAACATGTATTGACTGCTTACTATTGGCCAGGCACTGTGTTGATAGCACAGTGAGAGGAGCCTTGCACAGAGGAGAGCACCAGCCAGGAATTTGGAAAACTCAGTTTCTGTTCCAGTTCTGCTACTAACTGGCTCATGTTTTTGGACAAAAAACAAACAAACAATAGCTAACATATACATAGCACATAGAACATTCACTATGTGCCAGCTACTGCTCAAAGCCCTTTACTTATATTCTCTTGTTTAATTACAACACCTCAATGAGGTAGATACTATTTTAGCCATACTCATTTAAGAGAAGAAAAGATAGAGGCCACAGAGATTAAGGAACTTGTCCAAGGGCACATAGCTAGTAGGTAGTGCGGCCAGGATTTAACCTTGTTAGCTGATTCCCAAGCTTGTGTCCCTAACCACTACTCTGTAACTTTGAAGTTATTACTATGAGCACTTTAGATCTCTGGCCCTTAGTTTCCTCATTGGCAAAACATAGAAGGTGAGGATGAGGCATAATACCTGCACATAGAGTAAATTCTTTGCAGGGAGGTACATTTTTAATGCAGGAGGAGAATATGGTTGAATAATACCTTTGAGATTTATTATTTTATTTCTTTTGGCACTTCTTTCCTCTCCCCATTGGAGCAGATGGTTAGCTCTTGGCTCATCACCTCAGGGAAGGGAAGTGACTAGAAAATGCCTCTCCAGAGTTGTGTTCCAAACCCTAAGTCCTTAGGGAACTAAGTATTTTGGCTCTGGACAAAATATTTAGAAGAAGTAGTAGGAAGAGGACAGGGCTAACCCTGAAATTAGAGAAAGATTTTCTGGTTTGGAGGGTGAGAAAAGGAACCCACCTTGAGCCACAAAGAGGGGCTCCAAGCCCTGAGGGTAGCTGGAGGAGTGGCTGGTGGAATACCTGGCCAGTGGGGCCAACACAGCCTCTCATATGTTTCTATGCACCAGGGGCCTCGAAGCAACGGTTTCCCACACTGGGATGTCCAGACCCTACCTTATTGCACCTATCCTAACATGTGAGTCTTCACATTCTCCTCATCTTCTACACTGAGCAGTCTGCATGGCGCCTTCTGGTCAGATAGCTCTCTCTGCTTCTTCTACACCAGGCTAAAAGAGGTAGGAATGTTCTGTGCCTGTATACCATGCTAGGAAACAGAATCAGTGTGAGGCTATTTGTGGCCCATCTGCCTCAATGTACCTCAAGGTCAATCTCTGTTTGAGACCCTGGTACCTCTCTGGATTCTCACTGTGATACCAGGTACTGGGCCTTCCAGGTTCTTACATTCTTACTCATCAGGTCTCCTTGGCAGAAACCTTAATGAGGCTCAGAGAAGCATAAGAGCATGTAAAAGGAAAAAAACAGTTTTTTAAGAACCGAAAGGTTTACACATTCGCATACATGTACTGGAAATTCTCTGTGGATCAACCTCCCTGTACCTCATGGACTCATGAACAACCAATGACGGTCAGAGGTCCATAGGTCACTCTTATTGAGGTAAGCTTAATCGTTTTAATAGTAACAGCACTTTGGGCATTCCAGATGAGTTTCTGGAGATGAAGAATTCAGGCTCTGAGAAGTAGACAAGTTTTTCCTATAGTATGATATCAAGAAATGTCACATCAAGCTCCTGCTATAGACCCTCAATCACATCGGTCTCTCCTTCTTCTGAATCTAGTATGACCATGGTCTGCACTAGCCTGTCACATAAAGAGCCATAAATTATTCAGGGGTTTGGCCATAAAATCAACACTTAAGGCAAAAATTAACAGTGAAAATTACCTTAAAACTTCCTAAATACTCACTTGAGCTCCATACAAAGTAGAAGCCTTGTTTTTAAGGACAGTGTAGTATTTTTAAAATTTTCTTTGAATTCTGGAATCACATTCAGTGTAGTGAGATGCTCACACCATGAGAGGTACATTGAGGGAGAGCACTTTACATCTCTCAGATTAATTTTAATTTGGGGTGTAAATGGAATATGGAGCAAAGATGTACACATTATTTATTATATTATTATAGTTCTCTTTCTTTTGGCAGAGCAAGTATAAAATATGTTAGACACAGTTGAAGGTACTAAGAAACATCCAGGAACTTGATCTCAAGGGATATTCAATTCCACTCCTGAGATAATTAAATAGTAACGTAAGAAGTAAATGGCTGTATAGAGGTTTCACAGTGGTCTCGCACCATCTGTTGGTTCTGGATCATTCACTGTGGCTTTATTTTTAGGTTTCAGTGTTGGAAATGTGTTTACCAATACCCCAGGTCTACATTCTTCCAGGTTATGTGCAATAGAACAGAGTTTGCCTTTGTCAGCAGTTCTAGAACATCTTACATCTCATTGGATCTGTTCGGTTCACATGCCCATTCTAAACTCATCATAAGCACAAAGAGGGGGAGGATGGAGAGAGGAGAAGGTAAAATATTATTCTTTGGTTGATTATTCTTTAATTCTTGTATGCCCCTGGAGACAGGGCTGGAGTTAACTTCACTGTAAGTATTTGGACAGAATGAAGAAGTTTCCCAGAGGAAAATCAGGGTAATGCAATCTGGAAAAAAAGTGAGTAGACACTCGGTAGAGGAATTGCATTCTTAAAAAAGTTAAAAATGATGGAAATTTCTGGGCAGAAGAATGATATTCCATAGGGTGCATTGTAAAGCCTTAGGCAGTGGTATAAGGGAGGTATGATGGCTGAGAGAAGTCAGAAAGAAGCAAAGGGCTAAACGAATGGCATTAAAGTCAAGAGACGGGAGAATTGCACTCTGGGTCATGGATAAAGAATAGAATTCAGAGGTAGGCAATGTGGAATGACCTAACTTCTGGGTCCCTGTTTGAATTTTGATGCAAAGTTGTTTTGTATTTATCTGTCAGTCCTAGGCCCTTTCCCTTCTGGAGTGTCTGCAGAGGGCCTGAGACCTTAAGGGTAGCTCAGTAGAAGAGCTGGCATCTAGATGAAGGATTTTACTTAAGTATGATAAAATAATTTCCAGTGTTCATTGGTGGAGAGAAAGTGGTTATAAATTCTCAATTTCTCTCTCTCTCTCTTTTCTTGATTAGGGTGACTCTTTGAAAACCATGTTGAACAAGTACAAAATTAGGTCCCCGAAAGATCACTGGAGCTTTCTCCTGTGTTTTGTGCAACACAAAAATGAGATTAATTGGAAAATGGTAGAATTGAAGATATGTTTTATGTGCTTTAAGCAAAGGCCAGCTTTAATATAGAGCATTTATATCCTTCATTCTGAAAACAATAATGAACTGATTTATATATTACAAAATTCAATTGCTACTTAAAACCATGAAATTATCCAATTGAGTTCCTACACCACTACTTTAAACATTTGTAAAAGGCAAAAACAAGAAATTTAACATTTTATATATTATCATGTGAAACAATTTCTTAGCAAAGTCTATATTATTGCATTTAGAAATATGTTATTATTGTGTTGGAATTAGCAGCAACTTAGAATGAGACCTTTTATTTTAAAAAATTAAGAATGGAAGCTTCTTTTCTATGTGAGCGTTGGTTAGTCTTGCATTTGTTTTGGAGATGTAATAGCTGCCATATGTTACACCTATTAAATGAATGATGTAATTTAGGCTGCATGTTGTCCTGCCAACTGCTCCATGCTGCCTCCTCACTTTTAGTGCTTATTATTCCAATATGTGCATATATCACCCAGCAAGCAGTAGCTTCTTATACAATCATATTAGTCCTTGAGCCCTTAACCCCATCCATCACCTATATAGGCTCTATCTCCTTCCCTCCAGAATTGAAACTAATGAAAAGTAATGAAAACTAATGAAAAATAAACCTTGGCAAAGGGTGTGCTTGCAGGATCATAATCAACCCAATATTCTGGTTCATGGATAGAAAACCAAGGGGTGGGTTGATGCTTAAGACAAAAGCATAATGTACAATTAAGAGAATTCAATCTTCTCTGTGACATAAAGACAGAAAAATGCTTTCTCTTTTGTGAAACATTAGGTGGTACATTTATCCACCCTGGTGAGCAGAATTATGCAATGAAGATCATCAGAGCAAAATAAAGCTACTTATCATATAGTGTATCCCTTTGTTCTTGCCACCTCTGATAGTTTTTATCCAGGAAGATAAAAAGTTTAATCTGAGTATCTCAGATATTTATGTATGTATAACTCATACTAGGGAAACAGAGGACCAAAATTGCTTAATGACTTGTTTCAAGTTGCCATTTAGGTATCAGTATTTATTAGAAGAAAATATGTAAATATTAAAAAATTATATTGGGAAAAATCCATTATCAGTGATTCTATAAATTTAATTGAAATCTATTTCTTACCAGACTAAATTGCGCTATGCTACAGTTACCTTAGGACTGTTTTCACTACCCTTTTGCAGTGAGTAAATCAGTGAGATTTCTTTTTAGCATTTTAAAGGAATCCTAGAATTTGCTACTGTGTAGCTTGAAAGACTTATGTCTTTTTATTGTCTTTTGTATTCAGATGTTAAGACTATTGATTTTAACTCAATACCCTAACATACTTTCAATATGGCAGATTTCTTTTTGATACTTTATATCTTAATACATTTCAGTGTTCTTCTATGGTTTGTTTGTTTTTTTTAAACTAAGATTGGAGAGATAATTTTGTTTAATTTACACCTTTCATGGTCCAGAGGCTCTAAAATTAATCCTTTCCTTTACAAGGAGTGCATAACAGTTGTACTCTTATGTAACCTGTTGGCTCCCACTTGTCATCTTAATGGACTTCTCCATTTCCTACTGTTTTACAGTCTGTCCTTTTGGCATCTTAAAACTTCCTGCACTCTTCCTCCCTTGGTAAGTGTATTGGTTTGCTAGGGTTTCCATAACAAAATACCACAGACGGAGTGTCTTAAGCAACAGAAATTTATTTTCTTACAGTTCTGAAGACTATAAGTCTAAAATTGAGGTGTCAGTAGGATCGGTTCCTTCTGAGGGCCAGGAGGAAAGACTTTGTTCTAGGCCTCTCTCCTTGGCTTGTGGATAGTCATCTTCTCCAAGTGTCTTAACATTGTCTTTCCCCTGTTCGTGTCTGTGTCCAAATTTCCTCCTCTTCTTGTAAGGACATCGGTCATATGGATTAGGGCCCAACCTAATGACCTCATTTTAACTTAATTACCTCTGTAAAGACTCTTCTTCCACATACAGTCACATTCTGAGGTACTGGAGGTTTGGACTTCAACATATGAATTTTAGGGTGACACAATTTAGCTCATAGCAGTGGAAAGAAGAACACAGAAATGTTTTATGTCACTTGGCGTTTCAAGGGTATTGAGATTCCATGGATCGTAAAAATATGGATTTTAATTATCAGGCAAGAAACATATGGATATGTTGCATAGTGATATTAGTCTTTTAGCAGTCAGAATGCTGCTCTGGTAGGATTTAGCCCCCGCCCCCATGTCAAGAAATCAACGCGAGCCGAGTTAGCAAGTGTGTGGGGAATAGTGATCCTAAAGCAGATGGGGAAAGAGATCTTTTCGAGCCTTGCAAACCAAATGGTAACAAAAATTAAATATTATTTTTAATCATGTAGGGGTATTATAACACACACATAAACTAACACTCACCCATCTTTAAGTTTCAACATGGTATTGTATTGCATATGTGCTATTTCACAGGAGTCAACAATGTAATTTTTCTATTGTTTTCCAGGCTTTAAATGTAGGAAGAGATTCTAAATAATTATAAATGATTGTATGATAATTCCAAAATAGTCAAACAGATCAGAAGCTATTTCTTTGGAGTTGTATAAAATAGAATTATATGAAGAATCACTTATTACTAGAAGACAGATAAGAAGCTCTGTAAATAGCTATTTACAGAAGCTCTGTGAATAGCTTTTGACTTTTAAAGCCATTATTTCCTCCTCTGAATCAGAAGTTGTGATTAAACTAGAGATCTGAATGCTTTTTCATCATGACCTAGTGAAAATGACATAGGGGAAGGTTGGTGGGTGGTTAAATTCTAGAGATGGAAGTCAGCCTGGGGCTTGATCCTGGGGATTTTTTACCAAATCAAATATATGTCTGTCTGCTCTGATCGCTAGGTTAGTAGGTTAATTCCGAGGACAGCCCAGGAAGTAAGGCCTTGTATAGGGGGAGAAAAGGGTGTAAGGGAGATGCCCCAGCCTCTTCCTCCATGGAAAGTGGCCTGGCCTTTTCAGTTGTCACTCTGGATTAAAGGTGCCAGACCCGATCTGTTATGGGCTGGATCTACTCCCATAGTGGTCGCATTCCGAGGAGGGTTGCAATGAGGGCAATGAGGGCACCAAGTAGCTCCCCTCAGCTGCTTTTCCAAAGGTTCCCCAAAAGGCTGGCATGTCGTATATTCAAATTTCAAATGCTCCTTTAATAGCATGCATTTCTTCATGCTGCCCATTTTGCTTCAATTAGTTCTGGATAAGGATTACATTACACTGGAGTGTTTTTAGCTGGGTCTTAGAATTTCCTATATTAATCTGCTTGCGTTTCTTTAGAAGTCCAATTTTTGGAGTTACATTTAAAATAGGGTGAGTTTACTTTAGAAACAATGGGGATTACTGTCAAGTGTTTTCTTTCTAAGCAGAATTTTCTTGAGCTCTTGTAATGGGCATATGCTTAAGTCTAGAAATTGCTGTTTCACTAATGGGTAAAAACTGGGCAGCTTATCCCTTTTCTCAGAAAGTATTAGTGATTTCCTGTGGGAGGAAAGAAGTAGAAGAAAACCCTTTCTGCACTCTTCCCCAGTTTCCTCTGTTATTTTTTGTGGCCCAAAGAGAGATGCATCCTGTTCTCCTTTCCCAATTTATCACTTCCTCTCTTATATTCAATGCCCGCACACCCACAGGGACCAATTCTCACTTGTACTGTTTTTATTGTGAATTTAATTTATTTCTATAATCCTTCCAAATGACTCAAAAAAGTGGATGTATATATATTCTTAGAAGTGTCATCTCACTTGTTTTTAAATTATAACACCAAATGGAATTTTAATCAACTTTCCTAGGCCAGTTAAATAAAAAGTTTGGTTACAAACCAAGAGTTATAGCTACTGTTTTCAATAATGGGGAAAATATTATGGTTGTAAATGATAATTTTCTTGTAGGTTAGGGAATGGAATAATCTAAAGCCTCTCTCCTGTCAGTTTTTTCCATGACATGAGTAGATCAATTCTGTGTGTACATTCTTCAAATTCTCAAGAGTCTTTGCTGAAGGGAGAGACTGGTCTTATTGTTTGTGTGTGCTATCAGTCCTTGGGAAAATGGTAGCTATCCTAGACTTTTGTATTGACATTTTGGGGCATTTTTTCCTCTCTCTCTCTTTTTTCTTTAAAATCAAGTTAGGCATATGCTAGAGTCAGTGGCTATGTTAGACTACACACATTCAGAGGAGAATTGGTAGGATTTGGAAAGGATTTTTTATGAAAGTCTTAGGGGAAAGTATCTGCTTAATTTTTAGAGCAGATACTAAATGAATTAGCTAGAAATGGGTTGGAAGAATAGGCATTTATTTCTCTGGGTACTATGTGAGGGCAGAGGGCTGAAAGCAAAATATTTACAGGCATGTTGATTGATCTGGGAGCCAGTTGGAGGGTGTTGCTAAGGTAGACTGAGGTCCCCATTTTTTGATTGATGGTAACCATCCTCAAGATGATAGAAACATGAGGGAGAGAGGAGACCATACTTCTGTCCTTTTTGTAGGGCCAATTTCCCTTTATATTTCTATCAATTAAGCCATTCAAAGAGAGAAATTCCAAAGAGATATGCAAATACGTCTTCAAAAAGACAGGGACAGTCAATATAGAAGCAAGTGCTTTTAATGTCTTCCCTGGTTAGGGGGTCAAGGATGTCTCCCTAAGTCAACTAAGTTGTCTGTTAGTATTGCCACCTGTGTAAAATGGCTTAACCTAGTAAACCCCTTCTTCAGAGGGATGAGGAAAAGGACGTAATTAGTGACGCAGAGAGGCTTTTGAAAAGTAAATGAGGTTAGTGTAATCCATCAGAAATTTATTAATAATTTATTGGACTCGAGGTATATTTGTCATTTCTTGTCTTCAAATGAGCTGAGGATCCACAATGTTGCTTGGACTGTGAGAAAAATTTATTGGAAGTCCAACGTATCAAACTATCCTTAACAGTACAATAAAGATGTTTTAGGCAAATAAAAAGTACAGAGAAAATGGATTGGAGAGAGGGCTGGATCACACAGACAGAGCCCTGGAGACCACCGGGACAAGTAAAGGGGCGAGTGCAGGTTAGTGCAGGGCAGCCTGACAGTCAAGGAGGGAGCCTCGGAGTGGAAGGGGAGACACAGTTCCTGGGATCTCAACCCAATTTATGGTTCCAAGCCTGGGATCTCAACCCAGGAACTGTGTCTCCTGGGGAAGGGTTGAGATCCCAGGCTTGGAACCATAAATCTCTCAGTATGATACAAAGTCAGAAAATAATAGACTAAAACCTGGAGAATCTGAATATTTGCAGAGTAGGCATGGGGGTCCCAAGAATAAGAACACAATGCTAAGAAATGACACTGATTTTTGGCAAAAGGGGTGACTATGCAGCCAAAACCTGACAGTGAAATAAAGATGCCGACCTACCAAATCTAATGATCATGCAACCTATGTCTGTCTCACAAGACTATGAATAGGAAGTGGGTCCGGCATCCAGTTTCACCATAACTGGGGCACAGCCATATCCCACTATTAGCGAAGAAGGAAGCCCGGAAAGGGGGCATGGAAACTGCAGTCCTCATTGCTTTCATGCTCCCTAGAGTCTGGGGGCATGGCCACTTTGTCAGCATTCTTGAAACTATAATTCTGTCAGGATTACATTTGTTAAACCTTGTCAGTTTTTACCTAAAGTGAAAAATAATTGGAAAGAAAAACATGTCATTTGTTTGTTTCAGTAACAGGCAGTATGAGAAGCAGAGTTAGAGAGGATGTCTGTATTGGCCTTTAGGGAAAATCAGTGGACAGAAGTGCCGATAGCAGTGATTCTCAATGTGGGAGTTGGGAAGAGGTATTTTGCCCCAGAAGAACATCTGGCAATATTCGGAGATGTATTTGATTGTTAGGACTATAGGAGAGCATGCTACTGGGAGAGGCCAGGGATGCTACTAAACATTCTACCATGCACAGGAACCCCTACCCCCACCCCAATAAAAACTTACTAGGTTCAACATGACAATAATGCAGAAGTTAAGAATCTCTAGTCTAGAGGCAAGTAGCTGGTTCAGCTGAAAACAAGGGAAAGGCATGGGTCTTACCAGGCCTGGCGCAGGAAAGGGGCGAAGACCCTGTGGGTGGGTAACTGCTAGGAATTGAATAGTCTACAGCGTGGGAGTGGGGTGGGGTAGAATGGAGTGGGGGGTAGTTGGAGAAATGTTTTTTATTCCTTAACAAATCTATCTAGAAGAGAAACATCTGTTACTTTAGAGGGGGAGTTAATTTTCTCCCTGTTCCTTTTCTAGAGGGATCTGTGGTCAAGACACTCTTGCCTACTCATGCTCACTTTTCACCATCTTCAGAGCCGGAAGCAGGAGACAAGATCTACTTTCTCTTTTGGGTCTCCTCTACCTTAAGAAAAATCTTCCCTTGACATTGCTCTTTCCTCCAAGTATCATTTGATTCTCTACTTCCTTTAATGGCCACTGAGTGGTTTATGCTTAGTGCTTCCATTTTCTCTTCACACAGAGCCCCTTCATCCTATTTGACTGAGTCTACGCAGTGAATGTTCATCGCTGCCTTCCACTTTGCTCTACCAAGCATCATTTAATGCTCCTTATTCCACTTGTTTCTCTCTGGCCGTTGACACTGTTGTCTATACATCTTTTCTTGAAATTCTTTTCTTTCCTTTAGTTAGCTACACCCTTCTGGCTTCTCTTTTTCATCCCCAAATTCTTTTCTTGCCCCTTTTCTAGCCTAGTGCCTACTGGTCTTCATAGCTATTCCTTCAGTCCTTCTTTAATATATTTTGCTGGTGATGTCACCTCTTCGCAGTCTTCCATCAACTCATTGTGGATAATTCTTTTGTCTTAAATCACCAGTCCTGTTTTCACTCTTAAGTTACAGACTGTTAATGCCAACCTATTGGACAATTCTACTTCACTTGGAGTGAAGTGAAGTTGATCTCCAAATATTTGAATACAAAGCCGATCATATACATTTTTTTTTTTTTTCCAATTAGGGGGTTGTATGATGCCTTTAAGATACTCTCAGGGCAAAAGCCTTCTGACCTATTTCTGACTTGCTTCTTTGGTACCTGACTTTTCTTGTATCTCCTGAACTGGATTTGGATTTGCCTTAAGACTTGGAATTTCTGCTCCAGCGGGAAGATTCATTTTTCCCCAGTAAGTGAGCAACCATTACCCACCATGTTACTTATCTACCAAGGTTCCAGTTTACTGACCCTATACCTGCCTCATTTCATCCATACAAGTATATTGTAGAGGAATTTCCACCTTGATTAGCTTGGATTTCACAGTCTCCCACTAATGTGGGAAGCTCACAACTCATGAGTTAATTTTTTTCCACCACTTGCTATGCTATGTCTCCTGGGTAATGTTTGTATTTAGTCAAGAGTCTCTGCTTCCTCGGATCAAAGAGTGGAAGCTATGGAAATTTCTGGCTCTGCAGTAGAGAGAATCCAGTGAGCAAAAATAGGGAAAGGGGCACGGAGGCCTTTTGGAACTTTTAAAATCACATGATGCTGGCAGCTGCTACATGTAAGCTTGACTCTGGTGTACTTACTGTCTCTTATGTTTAAATCATCCTGCCTCACGTGGCAATTACCATCCTACAGAGCAAGAACAGTGGGATCTTGAGAGCTTGTTAATAAGAGTGAAAGAAAAGAATATGAGATGGAAAGAAGTAGAAGGAAATTAAACTGACTTCCAGGGTTTCCTTGTGCTAGCTATCATGCAAATAATTTAATGTCTGATGTGTTTACTTTAAGTATAGTTTTGAAAATTTGCATGAAATGAATTTTTGCAAATAAAGTGCTATTTCAAATCTACTGTTTAAAACTCACTTTGGTAAATTTGATTAGGTTGCAAAGAGTGCTTAAAAAAATAATCACATTTCCATTTCATGGAAGCTGTACCTTTTAATATCAGGTTTGTTTGCATTTATTCCAAATTTGGTTTCAAAACCCCATGTCCAGGAAAATAATTTCTATTCTGCCACTGGTCAATAGTTATATTAAACTGATTGCTCGAAGTTGATCCAAAGAGAATTTTAAAATTTTATCTTCTGCTTGTTAAAAGCCAGAATGATCAATTTAGGCTAAAATTAGTACTCTGTAGCCCAAATCAGGCAAACTACACCAAATCTTTAGCAGACTTTAATTTCTTTTTGTACTGTTACATTTCATTCTTTAATGTCACGCAGCTTCTTCTTTTCTACTAAGAAAAATTTATTGGATTTTTTTTTTTTAATTTTTAAAGTTAAGTAAGGGAAATTAGTGAGAGTAATGAGAAAGATGTGGTATTGTATTTAGGCTACACTAGGTAGGCATTTACCTCGATGTTTGATTAATTCATAAAGGAGGCTATTAACAAGGTCAGAAATTCATATAGTTCGGAAAGACGTATAATTTGTTTTTCCTAGAATTTTAACTGTATTTCCTGAAACATTGCTTATAGGGGAAAAATCAAGCTAGAACTAGTCATTGACAGCATTGGGTATGCCTTAGAGTTGGTAGAAAAGTTCAGTAATGATATCTAAAACACCAGTAGTAATTCAGATTAATTAAAATTTTTTACTTCATAGAACTTCAGACTAGATCCTGTTGTTACTGTGGGTTGATATTTGGCAGAAAAAACCCCCACCACATTTCATCCAACAATGAAAAAATTAGAGGGTTTTTGTTTTATTTATTTGTTTTCTATTTCTGTGGCACAGCGCTATTGGAGATAACATTTTATCCATCTCAAAAAGTGCTATTTATAAGGCAGGTGAAATTCTATTAGTGCCAATTTATAAAAGCATGAATTTTGTAATGGCAAAAGCAAAGCTGAATGCAGCCAGTAAGTAGTCCTGTTTCTGATTATTTCATCTTGCAGAAATGTCACTAAAGTATAATTTCTCTATTTTGCTTAGAAATTATATGGTGTGCCTAGGTAAAGTCAGCAGAGTGCCACATCAAGGCTTCAAATAAATTACCAGGGCGTGAGGAACAGTGAAAAGGAAATTCCACGCTGCGTTCTAAGTCATCGGGATTTGTTTATTCCTGTGTTTTTAAATTAATATACTAGCAAAGCTTCAGTTGCATGATAGAAATATCAGTTATTTTCACATGAGATCTTTTTTTTCCTAATGTGAAAAATTCAACCCTCAGTGTCAGAACTGTCCTCTTCAGGTCCACATGAAAACATCTATGGGTAATTGTTTGCCAAGTGCTGACAGAGTTCCACATTTCTCTCTCACAGAGTCCATTCTTCCTTAGAGGACCCAAAATAATCTTTTAAAAATTTTAATCAGGTCATATCATCTTGCTTAAAAATCCTTCAATGGTTTTTTTAGTCCAATTCAACTTAAATTAAAATGCATACTCCATACTATGACCTATAACACTCTACACCAGCAGTTTCTAGTCATTTTGGTCTCGGGACCACTGTATACTCTTTAACATTGTTGAGGGTCCTCAAGAGACTTTTAAATATGAGTTAAAGCTATTGTATTTATTATATTGGGAATTAAAACTGAAAATTAAAAAGATATTAATTTATTTAAAAACAATGATATACATGTAACATTTTTAATGAAAAATAACTATTTTTTAAAACAAAAAATTATTGAGAATAGCATTGCTTTACAGTTTACAAATTTCTTTATCATTTAGATTAATAGAAGATAGTGTGATTCTCACATCTACTCTTTCATTTCATTTATTGCACTAGCACATATCCTTTGCCTCAAGGACCTTGTTTGGGTCATAAACCATTGTGTAAAAGTTCTCTGTTATTGCTTTACAAATTACCCCCACATTTAGCACTTTAAAACAGCAAACATTTATCTTACAGTTTCTGTGGGTCTTGCAGTTATAGAATCTGGTGTAGTGTAGCTGAGTGCCTCTAGTTCAGGATCTCTCTGGAGGCTGGGTTGAAGGATTTGCTCTCAAGCTCACTGCTGTGGTTGTTGGCAGGCCTAGATGATCTACTTCCAGTATAACTCATGTGGGCCAGGGCTTCCTGGCCTTTTTTGAGGAGGGAAGGAAGGAGGGGTGGAGAGAGAGAGAGAGACAGAGAGACAGAGAGACAGAGGCAGAGACAGAGACAGAGCGTTAAGGATACCTAAGTACTATAGCGTCTTTAACTTACTATCTTCTTTACTATACCTGCATCTCTATTCTCTCACACTGTGAATCCCATAATTATGCCCTTGATTTATTCCACATTGTACCACAACAAACTCACAATAGCGATGCTAATGCTATTACCACCAATATGATTACTCCGGGCAGTTAAAAATTTGCTCTGCATATGTTCTCCTTCCTCTCCCCGCTTCTCTCCTTTTAAAATGATTCTACTGTTTGTTGTCTGAGCTTACAGCCATCAAGTACTGTACTCTCTCCCTTTCATATTCATTTAGTTTTAGTCTACACGAGACTATTTAATGCTTACCACCATGTTTTGTGGTAATCTCTTTGGCCATTCAGGTTGTCTGAAGCTTATTCTCTGGTGGATTCCTCAGGAGGGCTCATGAGAATGCTAGTCCATAAGATTTTGCACACTGATATCAATTCGTCTGTGCTCTTTACATTTGAAAGTCAGTTTTGGCTGGATAAAATCCATGGCTCACATTTTCTTAGAATTTCTTAACTATATCTGTTACTTCATTATCTTGTGGCATAAAACAGTGCCAGAAGATGACAATTAATTAGATGAAAAATCTAATTTTCTTTCCTCTGTAAGTCACTTGCTCATTTGTTTAAAGTCCAATCATTTTACTAGCATGTCTTGGTACTGGTAATTATGAATATGCAGTTTCAAGGAAAAATTTAAGAGAAGTTTTGTTGAATTTATAGTGTTTAGCAAATGTTCTTAAACGTTGCTTACATTTTCTTTTTTTCAGAGACTCCTATAATCATTGTTGGGTCTTAGTGTATGTGCAGTGTTTGTCACTTTCTTTTAAATCCTTTTTAAACTGTCTTCATTCCTTTTTGATTTTTGTCTTCATTACTTTTTAATTTTCAATTTAATACTTCTTTTTACCTTATAATTCTCTGAAGGCATTATATAGTATTTTTATTTGCTTTTCTGCCCCTTCTAGTTTTTTCTTCATTACTAAAATGTTTTTAAAAAAATTTATTTCTGTTTCTTTTGTGAGCCCTTTCACTTCATTTATGAAGTTTTTTTTTTTTTTTTTTGATTCTGATGTTGTTCTTTCATATCTCGTATCACTTCTTAATATCGATTGACTCATTGTGAGGTATTTTGGTCTGATACATGGGCACATATTTCTGGCATGCTTTCATCATTGGTAGTGTTTTTCTCCTCATTCTTTTTCTTATAATAAAGTATAGGATTTGACCTCAATCCTTGTCTTTATAACTTTTTATGAGAAATTAGTTTTTCTCAACTTTTAGAAGGATAATATTTCTAACTTCACATAGTTCCTACTTCTGTTGTTTTGGGTGGTGTTAGGCATTATGTTGGTCTGCTTTCTGAGATTTACTGGCTTCTTTCCATTAGCTCTTTCTCTTTCCTTGTCTGTATTGTCACTATTCTGCTCAGTTTCTTCTTGCTGTGGGGGCTCCATCTTGGAGGATCAACCTCAACTGGTCACCTCTGAATGTTCATATCTGCTCCAGTCCCTTCGAAGTTAACCAAATACTTCTTTCATTTGTTTTAAATTTAGAAACTTTGCTAGTTTCAGCCTCCACTCTCAAATTGGTCTGCAATGCTTTCCGAAGAATATTTATTGGCTTTTGGGGGGCTCTCCCATTCTCAGATTCCTAATCTACTCTTTTATTACCTTTTGCTTCTTCCCACACAGATGCTGGGAACATGTAGTTCTCTTGTGGATTTTGGTGACCTGTCCTCAATGCTTCTCTTTTGGGTTTTACGGGAATATCTTGCCATAAGTTTTGTCAACGGTTTTCTTTGTTTTTGCTAGTTAGTTGCCCTCCTTTCCTCTCCTTCCTTCTTCCCTTCCTCTCTCCTTCTCTCTTTCTTCTTTCTTTCTTTATTTCTTTCTTTTTGAGGGTGTTTTCAAGATTCAAAAACTATGCCACTACTGTTGCCATTATTTCTCAGAATTCCTACAACACTTTTACATTTACCACCCACTTTGCAGGCTGTAGCAGTATCACTGCTTACCTGAAAATGAGAAGACACAGATGTGAATCACAAGTTTTTTTGTTTATTTTTTTTGTTGTTGTTTTTTTGAGCAAGGTAACAATCTTAATCTGGCTACCTTGTTTTAGAGACAAGAGAACCAAAGCCCATGTTATTTGTCTAATCATTAGCTCTTTTATTTAATTCAAAGAGAGCTGATAATAAGGGTAAATGTACTAGGCACTTAATGTGGCTGAGTACCTGAAATATTTTGGGATCTCCATGTATTTTCATTGACTTTAATTGAATCAAGTAGACAGTTCCCATGCTCCTAGAATCCATAAAGTTTATATTAAAAATACAAAGCTGTGTTATTGTTGAACATAATTCAACATATTCTACTAAGCATACAATGAAATAGTTTTTTATTGTTCTTCAGTTCCCTTCAAGCTGAGCTTAGAAATAAGAGCTTCTAAAGACAAAGAGAGAAAGAATTTTTAAAAAGGCAAAAATAAGTATAAAAGCCAGTTAATTCTTTTTTTATAGGGTTAATTTCTTTATCTAGAGAAGCTTATTACTTAAGATTTTTCAAAACATGGCCTACTATATTTGTTTGTTTTAATAGGATAAGCTAATCAAAAGAATGTGGGTAAGAGTTTTCCCTTGTTTGGTTTTGAAAGAAAAATGTATTTTTAAAATATAAAGTCCAACCTATCATTTTATTTACTTTTTTTTTTTTCTTTTGGAAAACTCTTGCTAACTGAATTTCAGCAACATATTATCTGAGCCAGGATTTTAGGCTGTACATATAAATAATTTTCATGATTTATTTGTTCTTCCATTCTTAACGATGCCTAGTTCCCAGTTAGGTCGTTCTCATATTCTGTTGCTTCTCATAGTATTAAACCAAGAGGGAGAATTGGTACTGAAGACATATTTATTAATTTACACTGAAAGAATTCATGTGCTTCAAGGACTAGAGTCTTCTAGGAGAATTATGAATACTATTGAATGATTCAAAGAGCATAATATAATTAGGAAAGAAGAATATGCAGTAAAGGATAGGAGACAAGATAGGAAGAGAGAAAAAAAGAAGGAAAAATACGGGAGGTGAAATTGTAGAGATTATTATAGAGCAGATTATAACTGCTGGACAAAATCAGAATGCCATTGATGTACTTCCATATTTCTCTTCCACAGTAAAGCAATACACACACACACACACACACACACACACGCACACGCACACGCACACCCCTCTACCTGTAATTACCTTTCAGTTTCAAATCCACATGGCTTTGGTATATATTTCTGTGGGAGAATTTTGAATGAGGAAAAAAGGAGAGGAAGAAAACTTCTGCCTATATTATAGACTATCTACTGGAATTTAGGGACATTGCTTAGAATCATATTTGACACAATCACTCTTGCTGTCATTAATTAGGTCATCTCAACTCAGACTTACGGAGTTTTCAATATTTGCATTTTGTATTTTCACTGGCTTGTATTTATTATATGTAAAACCATCTAACAAATAATGAGTCTGAAGCACTGAAAAGTCGCATGTCTGTGTAGTGATAATGACTAGATTTTAGAGGGAGTCTATTGAACTATATCATAGAAACCAAATTCGTAAAAAGTCAGACTTAAACTTTGAGATCCCAAGTCTGTGTCAGTAACTGTGCTTTGCTTGCGTATAAGAAAACTGAGGTAAGGAATATAGCAAATTTAATGTTTTATGTAATTGGAAGTCCTGAATTAGGGTAGATTTAAGATTGGTTCGATTCACTGACTCAAAAATGGCATCAAGGGATTATTTTCCCA
>NW_011888887.1:5304292-5321846 GCF_000151845.1 Pteropus vampyrus | reverse complement strand
ATATATTTCTGTGGGAGAATTTTGAATGAGGAAAAAAGGAGAGGAAGAAAACTTCTGCCTATATTATAGACTATCTACTGGAATTTAGGGACATTGCTTAGAATCATATTTGACACAATCACTCTTGCTGTCATTAATTAGGTCATCTCAACTCAGACTTACGGAGTTTTCAATATTTGCATTTTGTATTTTCACTGGCTTGTATTTATTATATGTAAAACCATCTAACAAATAATGAGTCTGAAGCACTGAAAAGTCGCATGTCTGTGTAGTGATAATGACTAGATTTTAGAGGGAGTCTATTGAACTATATCATAGAAACCAAATTCGTAAAAAGTCAGACTTAAACTTTGAGATCCCAAGTCTGTGTCAGTAACTGTGCTTTGCTTGCGTATAAGAAAACTGAGGTAAGGAATATAGCAAATTTAATGTTTTATGTAATTGGAAGTCCTGAATTAGGGTAGATTTAAGATTGGTTCGATTCACTGACTCAAAAATGGCATCAAGGGATTATTTTCCCAGCACTTTCCTATTCTGTTTTCTTGGTTCCATCTTTATCTCAATGTTGAGAGCTGAAAAGTATATTGAGATACTATAAAATGTTACAGTTTGACTGCCAACTACTTCCAGGATTATAGGGAGAGAGGAAGAGAGTGAGCTGCTATTAGTTTTTTCGGAAATGCACCTATCAGTTATTAGTATTATTATTACTATGTCTGAAAAATAGGGATTTTTCTAACACCATTATTTCTTCTACTATTATTAATTGGCATTCTACTGTCAAAAAAGTTTATCCTTCCTCTCCTTCCCTCTTCTCCCACACACTCTTCCTTCTTTTATTTCAACATGAAGTCATAAATTTTATTTTATCCAATGGATTATAATATAGTGGTTATATTATTTATTTTAATTCTCAAACTGTTTTCATTTTTATTATATTTTGAGTACTTCTTACCTCTGAAACAAGATATTCTAAGTTCATCTTGTATTTTCCTTACTCTAGCACTTGAATCGACCATTTCTCTTCCAAGATTGGAAAATAGCATTCAGAAATCAAGATCTGGGTGCCAGATGTGCTCATTGCTACTGGTGTGTCATTGAATCTATGCCCTCCTAGAAGCTGAACTAGGAAATACACACACACACACACACACACACACACACACACACACACACACACAATACTTCTTAAAATATGATTACATCCTAACAAAAGGTTTTAGGGTAGATTTGCTAATTGTAGATGAAAATGAAAGACAATTTGTTGATCCTATGATTCTAATTTGGTAAAATATGTGTAAAGGGAGCCATTGAATACCTTTAACCAGGGATAAGATTTGAATCCCTTGAATGATTTGTCTGTGCTTCAGTAACACAAGAAATATCTTGTTTGTGACCTAAATAGATCACTAAAGAACTAAAGGGTGGTCCTGAGCCTTCAATATTAATCAATAAGAGCAAAGCTTTGCATATATCCATTTATCTATTGTATGTGCCTGTGAAATGTATTTAGAGTGATTAGGCCCATTTTACAGATGGGAAATCAGAGAAGCCCCTGAGTGTCTTAGTTATGGTCATATTAGGGCATGCCATTTGATTACTAATTTAATTTGTGTTCCATAGTCTCCACTTCTTTGTGACCTTTGTTTGTTTGGACAATCCCACCATTTTAAGCAATGAGTGTTTTTTACACTCTTTCGTTTGGTGGCTGTAGTTGTCCTGCCTTACTGGGCTTTCAGAGGCTAATTAGTATCCACAATTGTAAATAAACGAATGAAAAATCCAGTCCTAAAAATTTAGGGGATTTGTGCCCTCCTTGTATGTGTATCAGTAGTTCCTGTCAAGCCTAGGGTATTCTAGGATTTAGGAATATTCCTTTGTTTTCTTTTTAGGGACTATCCATGGTTACTCATCAGTCTAACTTATAATTGTGTGTTGCAATTTTCACCTGTTAAGAGTTGGTTGGTATCAAGTCACAGGAAATGCTCTGTGACACGGGGATTTGTGAGGAGGTCAGTCATGTGCTTCTGCAGAAGTAGGAAATGGCATACATGTGTATTAAGTCATCACAGACACATAGGCTTCCTTTTCAAGGGAACTTAAAATACTTTAAATCCACATGGACTCTCCTTTCGATGAAGGAGCAATTCAGAGTAAAGTTGTGAGAGAATTTCTTCACTCCCTGTAAGATGGGTTAGGGCAGCCCACCTGGGGTGAATTTGGCTTCCTGTATAAAAAGGAAAATATTTTTCCTTTTAATATAAATATAAACATAAACATAAACATAAATATAAATATAAATATTTTTTATATTTAGATCTTATGGTTTATTCGACTGAAAAATTTTAAGTGAAACAAGAAGCGAATAGTTGAGAGAGGATGGGAGAGAGATCCAGGAAGTAAAAGAAATAGTAGGTATTTATAGATTTCTAAAATCAAAGTAAATCTGTAAAACACTTGAACATTCTTAAAACACTTTAAACTACTTTACTCTCAACATTATATTTCAGTGAGATAGACCTAAGAATTTTCTTACGTTCTGTATTGAAAAGAAAGAGGAAAACATCCTTGAATCATAGTGGCATTTTGGGTTAACTGAATTCATTTAGGATGACTCTTTGTTTAGTAAGTGTACTATTCACAAGATGCTTTTAGGAGTGGAGGTCTGGCATTTAAAATTTTTATTTCTTCTTGGTTTTGTTCCACAGTGAATGAGAAGAAGTGATTGGATTTTATGTGCTAACTCAGAGCAATTTATTATACTTTCTTCTCTTCATTGTATAAACAAGGCATGTTTTTCCTGTGGTCACTGCATCAAATATCTTGATGGTTTTATAGATGACCTTTCTTAAACTGAAGACATTGATTAGTGGTTTTCTGTGTGGTCATCTAAACTTGAGTGGAAAAAGTAAAGAATATATATAGGGAATTTTTCTACCAAATATTGTTATTTAGAAAATTTAGTATTCTATAACATGAGGCAATAAGAAACTGTTGTAGCGCAGGTCAGATTTTCTTCAAGCTCTTGTCCTGATACACTGCCAAGACATTCAATCTCAGTCATTACTAGGGCTCTTTCCCTGCCACCCTGAACACCCAAAGGTTTTAAGGCTCCTCCACAGTACAGATCACTGTGTTCCTCAGTCTTTAGTTTTGACTGCCTATTTCCTAAGCCACATAGCAGCATTGTCACTTTTGTGCCATGACTGGTCACAAGATCCTTTCTCAAAGTGTCCATGGACATGATTCTTAGTGTTCCAAGTCCATCACTCCTCCACAGGTTCCCTCATGACCCATCAGCGGGCTAGTCATATTTTGGTGAGAGGGTGTGTGGGTACATTTGTGTTGAGATGGGTTATGATTCTCCAGCTCTTCAGGAGAAGCTCCCCTACTTCCTCCTCCTTGTACTTCAAAGCCCCAGCCTGCCTCATCTGTTTCTCTGGAATGATCCAGTAATCCCTTCCATAAGTTTAAGTTTTTGAATAAAAAAGCCAAGAGGGGGTATTATCTTCTGGGTTCCCAATAGTTTGTTTTATGTTTGGACACTAAAACATTTGAGACAAAGCAAGGGGACACATAAGCTTAGGAACCTCTTTGGGATAAAGTGGGAAAAATACTTATGGTTGGGAAAATAAAAAACACATTAATATTTTGGTAAATTATTCAATCTCTTATTATTAGTAGTTTTTATTGAAGACTTAGTTTTTAAGAGTAGTTTTAGATTTAAAAGAGATTTCTTGTAACCCCCCTGCCCACACAGGCACAGTTTCTCATTATCAACACCCGGCAGAATGGTAACTTTTTTTTTTTTTTTTACCAAAGATGAACCTGCATTGACACATCGAAATCACCCAAAGTCCCTAGTTTACCTTAGGATTCACTGTTGGTGTTTTATATTACATGGATTTGGACAAATGTATAATGCATATATCTATCATTATAATATCATACATAGAGTATTTTCACTGCCTTAAAAGTTCTCTGTGCTCTGCCTGTTCATCTCTATACCACCTCACCTTGATAATCACTTATCTTTTTATTGTCTGCATATAGTTTTGACTTTTCCATAATATCATGTAGTATGTAGCCTTCTCAGATCGGCTTCTTTCAGTTAGTAGTATGCATTTAAGTTTCCTCCATGTATTTTCATGGCTTGCTATCTCTTTTTTTTTTTTTAGCCCTGAATAATATTCCATTGTCTGGATGTACCACGGTTTATTTATCTGTTCACCTACTGAAGGACACCTTGGTTGCTTCCAAGTTTTGGTAATTATAAACAAAACTGCTATAAACATGTGCATGCAGGTTTTCGTATGGACATAAGTTTTCAACTTCTTTTGTTAAATACCAAGGAGTGTGATTGCTGGACCATCTGGTAAAAATACATTTAGTTTTGTAAGAAACGGCCAAACTGTCTTCCAAAGTGGCATTTTGCATTCCCATCAGAAACCTATGAGAGTTCCTTGGTGTTGTCAGCATTCTGGATTTTGGCTATTCTAACCAGTGTGTCATGGTATCCCACTGTTGTTTTAATTTGCATTTCCCTGATGACATATAATATAGGGCATCTTTTCATATGCTTGTTTGCCATTGTATATCTTCTTTGGTATGAGGTGTATCTTAAGGTCTTTGGCCTATTCTTTAATCAAGTCATTTGTTTTATTATTATTATATTATTTTTTATTTCTTTTGAAAGAATAAAAACAAAGGACATATTAATGTTTAGTGTTTAATTGTTAGTAAGTGTTCTCCCAAAATATATTAGGAATCAAAGATAACTTTGTTCCAGTCAACATGTTATAAACAGAGGACAGTTCTTATTTATGCAACTTCTTTCCCAAAGAAAGTTAGAGTTGTGCCAATAAATGAACCCAAGGTGGACATACAGACATGAGAGGAAAACTCTTTGTGATGTGCAACCTTGCGGAAGCAGGACCAGTCAGAACAGATCTGCCATGCTGGAGAAGAACCTGGTGAGACTGAGGATGGGATTAGGTAGTCACCAAAAAAGGTTCAGCTACTTGGTACATGTCTACACTACTGTGATTGGCCCTTTCTCCATCCTTTTAAGGTAATTCTTTTGGCTCTTCATCAACATGTGTCTGTAGAAAGTGACATTCCTAGAGAACCTACAGAGAATCTACACTTGAAAGGAATTTAAGGACCTTATGAGGCAATCAGAAAAATCAGATGACTTCTAAAGTTTCTATGAAGTCTGTAGGTGACCATTATCTAAATAACTAAAAATAGATAGGATATGCAGAGTTAAACTTGTGCCTTAGTTCTAGGTGTTTTTGACATACCATGCTACTGCTTCATTGCCAGGTTAGAGAAATAACTACAGTTTAATAATTTAATAATTATTAATCACTTTTCTTGATTCTTAATAATTCTTTAATAATTTTAATTTTTTCTTGATTCCTGATTTCCATTTTTGTAGAAAAGCATGAAAACTTTTGGGTAAAAACTTTTGGGTAAAGACCTAATCACAACATAGAGATTATTTATACATATCTGAAAGAAAAATATTACCACACACCTAGAGAATGAGAACTACTTATCATTTAATTTTTCATTTTTCCTGTGAGTAAGTGCTTTGAAGAATGTGTATTATTTAAAGAATGAATTCTGGTTACTGATTCTGTATTCAACACCTGTTGGATCTTCTAAGTAGGACATGATTTCAGTTTTGTTTACTAGATAAGACAGCTATTCAGCTTATCACAAAGCAGAGTGTATTTGTATTCTAAGACCTGTGATTTGATGACTGGATCAGCCGTACCATTCTAATGTTGCCAACTAGTTGCTTTACGCAGTTCTTGTATTTTACAATGTAGAACTGGAACTGGGACTTTAAGAATTCTCTAATTCAGTGACCTCCTCAAAATTCCCTGTGATGCCTTTTAAAATATACAAATATCTAAACTTTACTGAATCAGAATCTTGTTAGTGGAACCCAGAAACCCCATGATCTTATCCATCGCTCCTCTTTCAGAAATTATACTACCTAAACCATCTGTTAATCATGTAGTAAATTGATAAGTAGGAGTACTGTAGCTTTTTTTCTCATTTAAGCAGACTTTAAACATATGAACAGAGAATTCTAAAAACAGAAAATGGTTTAAAAATAAAGACAGTTTAGTTTTAAATTCTTTCAATTTCATAACTTATTTTTATTCAAAACAAGAGCTTAAAGTATGAGACTCTGTGAAGTCTTCCATGAGTAATTGGATGGAAGTGCTGTTGTCTATGATATTCTCTTAACCTGCCATCATTCACTGTGGGACAGAATATGGACTTCCTCTTTTGTTTGTGATATTTACTGGATGTTTTTGTAATGTTCCGTATATATTCATTATCTACACTGACATTTCTGGTGTCAAGAGATTTTTTTTTTTCTTTTTAACTTTCTTTAAATAAGAATTTGGTAAAATAAAGTACAGAATGAAGACAAAAACATTAATTGTGTCTATTTTTAGAGAAGAAGGACTTCTTTCACAGAAAATAATCATTAACTTTAAAAAAGTTGTAGATTCTATAATAAACTTATAGACTCTATAATATGGACGAACATTGCATAATATGGACAAATTGTTAACTATGACACTGATTTTTTTTCCTTTAGTGAGTAATCAAATCAGAAAAGAGTTTCTTTGTTTAGTTTTATCTATTTGAATTCTATACATGGAATCATTCTGTGTACTTCTGTAACTTCTACTGTTCAATGATATGTTTTTTGAGATTCTTCTTTATTTATACTCTTGGCATATAGCTCACTCATTTCCATTGCTATGGATATTGCAGATTATAGATATACAAGTTTATCTGTTCTGTGGATGGATATTTGGATTACTTTCAATTTTCTGTTGTTATGAATTGTATTGCTGTGAATTTACTTATAAAAATTTTTATTGATATATAATTTACATATCATAAAGTTTACTCATTTGAAGTATTACATACAGTTAAATGGTTTTTTATCTTATTTACACAATTGTGAAATTTTGTAAACTTCACCAAAGGTAAATTTTTTGTAAATTTTCATCAAGGTGAAACTATCACCGAAATCTAATTTTAGGACATTTCCTCAGGCCATAAAGAAACGCTGTACTGATTAGTAGTCACTCTCCACCCCCAAGTTCACATCTTCTCTCAGTCTCTGGCAACCATTAACCTTTATATCTCTACAGATTTGCCTATTCTGAACATTTCATATAAATAGAATTATATGTGGCCTATTATATAATGTGTATCTGGCTTTCTTCACCTAACATAATGTTTTCAAGGTTTATCTTTATTGTATGTGTCAGTATTTCATTTAATTGGCAAATTGTATTCCATTGTATGGCTAGACCATGTTCTGTTTATCCTTTCATCAGTTGATGGACGTTTGAGTTGCTTCTACGATTTATACTATTCATATACAAGTTTTCGTGTGGACATGAGTTTTTATAAGTTTCATTTGTAGATACCTAGGAATGAAATTGCTGGTTTATACAGTAACCAGCATGATATTTTGTATGATATTTTGAGGTACTACCAAACTGTTTTCCAGAGTGGCGATATCATTTTACATTCCCAATGGCAAGATGCGAGAGTTTTAATTTCTCCACATCCTTGCCTTGTTAGTGTATGTCTTTTTAGTAAAGGTTATCCTAATGATATGAACTGATATCTCATTGTGGTTTTGTTTTGCATTTCCCCAATGACTAATAATGTTGAGCATCTTTATATGTGCTTATTGGCCGTTCACATATCTTATCTGGAGAAAGAAGGTGTATTCAAACCCTTTTCCCATTTTAAAATGTGACTATTTGTCTTTTTATTGTTGAGTTGTAAGAATTCTTTAGATATTCTGGATAAAAACCCTTATCAAATACATGATATAATTCCATTTATATAAAATGTTTTCTCCTATTTTGTGGGTCGTCACTTTACTTCTTGATGGTGTCCTTTGGGTCTTAAGCATTTTTAATTTTGATGAAGTTCAATTTATCAGTAATTTTTTCATCACTTATGCTTTTAGTGTCAGATCTAAGAAGCCATTGCCTAATTTAAATTCTCAAAGATTTATGCCTAAGTTTTCTTCTTTTTATAGTTTTAGCTCTCAAATTTAGGTTTTTGATCCATTTTTGAGTAAATGGTGGGAGATAGGGTCCCATTTTATTTTATTTTATTTTTTTTGCATGTAGATATTTAGCTGTCTCAGCATCAGTTGTAAAACTATTTTTCCCAGTTGAGTTGTGTTGGTATTTTTGTTGAGGCCAATTAATCATAAATTTAAATTCTATTTCATTGACCTATATGTCTGTCCTTATGCCACTACCACACTGTCTTGATTGCTGTAGCTTTGTAGTAAGTTTTGATATCAGGATGTATGTCTTTTATTTTTTACATTTAATTTTACATTAAAAAATTTATTTTTTACATTAAAAAGTAAGAAAAAAAAAGAATATCACATATAATACCTCAAACCAGAATAGTATTTTAGGACATTGTTTGGTCTCTTTGGGGGCAGCATTATGACTTTAAATGTCAGTTGATACACATACAGTGTGATAAGCAGTGACAATATTTTTCTCTGAGACAAGAATCTTCATGAAGTTCTTGTGTAATATTTAAGCTTTTATGTTTTAATAACTTAGATATAATTGAAACATAAATGGCAATTAATTACAAAGTGAGTTTTCTATTTGCAACTTATTTTTGTAGTCTTCAATTCTGTTTGTAGGGGGAGACAGTTTACTTTCTAGTATAATGTAGAGGGGTTTTTTTGAGCTGTTATATGGTTAACTTTACTTCTAATAAGTTCTTACATACTATTACATAATTTCTATTATACTCATATTCAAAGTTATTGGAGTTTAACACCTAGAAGGGCTTTATGAAGACTCTGTCAAAACCAGTGGCTACTCAGTTCAGCAACAACAACAAAAAAGTCAGAAAAATTATAAAACATAAACAGATTCAAATAGAATCAACTGGATTCTAAATGTAGACAAACATCAGCATACTATTATTTCCCCAGAGAAAACTATCTTCCAGGAAAAGTAAAGATAGAACCTTTTGTCTGTGTGTGATCTATTCTTAACTCAAGACTATGGAGTTTTAATGCTTATGTGAGATCTCTGTCTCCCAGGACTTTGAGAGAGTCTCTCTAAAATAATTCCTTTGAGGTTGGTGAGAGATCATCCATCAGGATGTTGGAGAACAAGAGCACAGTGCACTGATAATGTGAAATCAATTATATTGATAAATGAAGTGTCTATCTGATACTTCATCTGATGAAATATGTGGAAAACTGAATTATAGGACAAATATACTCTGAATTAATACAGTCACGATATAAGTTCCCCATACATAGAGAAAAATGACTCAAAATAAAGTTATCTTTAATTGATAAAATGCTAAAACCAAGATTTATTTTTTCTTTTTCATCACGTTAGACTTATCACTGAGTCTTATGGACTGTACTTTCAAATATATCTTAAATCTTCTCAATTCTCTCCATCTGTAGAGCCCTACCTTAATCCTAGCTATATCATCTCAATGTTTCCTGACATCTGCTCTTGCATACTTCTAATTCATTCTTCATACAGTGGACAGACCTTTTAAAAACATAAATTGGGTCATGCCATTTCCCCATTAAAAATCCTTCAATGTTTTCTTGTTGCACTTTTATAAAAATCTTCAAATCATCAAGGAAGTGGCTGACATGTTCAGCAAATATATATTGTGTTAAGAAAGAGCCAATATAAAAACAATATGGAAATGTTATAAAAATGAGTATGTCAAATAAAGAGTGAAATAATAGAAACTTAGCCTCAGTTCTGGTGTCAACTAGTTATACAGGCCACTTCTCTTTTTTTTTTTTGTTTTAAGACTAAAATATTTAGTGTTTGTTCAGTCCCGAAACTCTAAGGAGTATGTTTTATCATTTTTGATGGTGAACAATTAAAAGGAAAATGTCAAGATTTCTGAATAAATATCTTTAGTTTGCATAGTACTATGTAGTTTAAAAAGCAGAAGTGAATTATCCCATATGATGTCTTTAACTTCTCCCTGCCTTTTCGTCTTCCAGATTGAAGCAGACTAAAAATAATTAAGTTTTCCAAGACTTTCTTTTCATTATTCCATTTTGCCTGATCTAAGAAATGCCATCTAATATGTTTGGGATAGATAATGCAGCCTCTAAAAATAAAATAATTTCCATTTTTAGTTGAATTTGGGAAATTAAAACTTAGAGATACCAGTACTTTCTAATCAAGGTAAATGTTGAAGAATTTCGTTATGTATAATCTCGTTTGAATAGTTGTATGAATAGATTCATAAACATGGGTGAAAATTCTCAGTTATATTTATTTTCACTCCTAGACTATGCAAATAATATAACTTAAAATATACCAATGGTCTGTATAACGATTCTGAAAATTCCTCTAATTCAATTAACAAAGTAAAATTTCTTATCATTAAGATCTGTACTTTGTAGAGTGGTATGACTGGAAGTCCACATAAAGGAAAGTGGAAAACTAGAGGGAATAAAATTGAGAAAGCTCAGTAGTAAATTGCCATCATGCACATGTAATATTCTGCTATGTTTCTAATAACCTCTAAGCCATAATTTTCTAATGAAATGAAATAACTCTGTCAGAGGCAGAATCAATACTCTCACAGTACACACTTAGGTCCTGTGAAATTAGAAATTGATGTTCCTTCCCTCCCCTTTTTAAAGAATAAATACAAGTGGGTTTAGATATTTGGAGTATATATAACATTTGAAATACAAATCTCTTGATTATATCTGCTGAACAATAAATTTTAAATGTTAAAAGTGTGTTGTTATATGTATTCTCCCTTACTGGTAATAGATTAAAATATAAATAAAATCTTGATTCTACAAAATAATGCTTACTAATCAATTAAGACAGTTATTGTTTTAATACTTGCCAGCATATGTTGCTCAAATTACAACTTGAACAGAAATAGGATATTTCAAAACTAAACACTTTACTTACCAATTGAAAGATAACATTATTATCTCCCACAAATGCTTTTGCTTAAAATTCATGCTATTACTAACTTGGAGTGCATGTGCATATGAGATCTACTGTTATGATTTTTTTCCCTAGAAGGAAAAAATTGTTGACTATAAATCAAGTTGTTATACTAGCTCTATGAACTAGCTATGAAACATTTTAGTCTTTAAGATATTTTGGATAAGTTGTTGAGATTGTTGAGTTCATTCACCCAACTAATATTTATTAATTTATTTTGTTCTGTGCATTTGATGAGTTGTTGTCCTCACTTGGGAGCTTTAAAAGGCAAAGTGGACGTTCCACTAAAATAATACAGGAATTTCTAACTAGTTCCTTGGGATCTAAATGCAGATCGACTATTGGATTAGCACATATTCAAGATATTTCCTATACTGCAGTTTCTATCACTATGATCTCTTTCGTATTTGCTGCCATCTAGGCATTATGGTGTATGATTAAGGTCATGGGCTCTGGGGTCTTCATGTGTTCAAATCCTAGTTCCACCACTTACTAGTAATGTTATCTTGGGCAAAATATTAACTTATTTGGGACAGAAATTTTTCATTGGTAAAATAGAGATTTAAAAGTTACTGTGGGTCATTTGAGAGGATAAAATGAGATGTTGCATGAAAAGCACTTAGAGTTATTTCCAGTGGGTAATAAAGCATAGCTTTCAGAAGGTTTGTCCCTACATTTTCTCTACTCTTAGGTGATGTTAGCTTTAAGAAAATGAAAAGAAATACTTTTCCCCCCAGATTATGGAGATCTGCCTTGACCCTTAGGAACATCAGCCTTGGCCAATCTTGTGAAGTAAATAGAGGTTAAGGAAAGGATGGAAGAGATGTGCTGCAGAGCTAGGAATGTTCAGCCCAGAGAAAGAACTCGATAACCATTCACTGACTCAGTGCATAGACCAGTGAGGAGAGGTCTTTAGGGAAGCACCATCACTGTGAGCCTGACATTTCGACATTTCTCCTACTGCGGTTCTAACCTGGGTCATCTTCTGCTTTGATTTAAGATGCTCTGTACTTTCATTCTACTTTGTTGTTGTTTTGTCTTACCACTGAAATTTTATGTTAGCTGGTAATTTGGGTTTTTACAATTGTGATATTTTAGGTTTCCTTAACTGAAATTCTTATGTAAATAGATCTAATGGGAATCAGATTTTCTTTGAGAAATGGCATTTTCTGCAGCAGTGCTTCTGTGTTGTTGTCATTTCCTTTGTGCTATAGGCATTGACTATCAATCCAGAGACGGATGCTCTGGGTAGATAGCGTGAGATGATTACTTTACATAGACTTAAAAAAAAAGTGTGTTACTGTAGAATATTGGACATTTAACCACTTTATCAAAATACCATATAGTTTAAAAATTAACAAATATTTCTAAGTATCTCAATGAGGCCCCAGCAGGAGGAGCATTGTGAGATACAGACCAGTAGCCAAGGTCAGCCCAACGGCAGTCACAAAGAACTTTGTTAGAAACACAATAGTACACATCCCATTGTATTATCAATATCTTCATATCTTTTTCCTCAAAACGATTTGGGCTCCTAGTAGGCAGTTATAAAATCTTATTTGAGTTTGGATTTCGAGTGTTTAGTACATGTGTGCTAAAAGAAGGAAAGCGTGAATGAGCAAATTTAGGTCAATTTGTCACCATGTGGCTGCGATGAAAGTTTATGCCTATGATGTGCTAATCATGAGTGAGTAGAATTTTACCCAGTGGTCTAGACTGTTCACTGGGAGAGTTCTGCTGCTACTTATAACTTCCCTGAAACAAGTGACTGCTTTCTAGACAAGAATCAGGGCTTTTCATGAATTGCTACTTTAAAATCAGTTTTTATTTTAATTAAAGTGAAACATGTACAGTTTTAAAACTAAATGGTTCTAAATACCTGTGCTAGAGTAAATTACCATTCAAAAATAATTTACTTCCACCAACCTCAACTGATTCTCTCCTTACTGGGCTCCACACTACAGGAGGTTTTTAATTCTAAAGCCAGTAGTATCACGTTTGGCCATGTAACTTTCTGTGGGCAATAATATACGAATGAAAGTGATATGTGTCACTTCTGAGTAGAGACTTTAAGAGCCATAATGTGGTTCTGCCCTCATGCTTTTCCTTCTGCTACAAAACTGGTAGCTAGGGGCTACTCCTTCAGCCTTGGTCCTGTAATGAAGCTGTGGAAGAGAGACAACAATGGTAAGCCTGAATGAGAATCCCATTTACATTGTTTTCAGCCACTCAGATTTTAGGGTCATTTGTTACTGCAGCATAATTTAGCTAAACCGTCTGATACAATGGCTTAGTAATTAAAGTGACCACATAATTTATTGTCGAACCTGAACACTCTTGAGAGTTAAAGGAAGTTTTGTGACCAATTTGTATAAACTGGTACTGTCCCAGCAAACTGAGGTTATACGGTCATGCTATTTGTAATGGAAACAAACTGATGTATGGAATCATTCTGAACTTTCCTCTTGACACTCTTACTCTCTTTTGTTGGAGCCATTTTTTTGGAGCCTGGAATGCATGAATTTCTCTTTCTTGACTGACTCTCTTGTTGCTGAGGCATATCCTTCAAAAGGGTGCACGGGCACATTCATTTAAAAAAACATTTTGTGTCTAAACTGTCTCTATTTTATCTTCACATTTGATTGATATTTTGGCTTGGAAAAGAATTTTAAGTAGAAAAAATATTTTTCCCATAGATTTTGAAAGATTGCTCCACTGTCTTCTACCATTCATTCAGTATTGCTATTGTGTAATTGATGCAACTCTCGTTCTCATTCTTTTTTATTGACAGGCTTTCTCTCTCTGGAAGCTTTTAGGATCTTCTCATTATCCCTGGCATTTTGTAATGATGCATATTCTTTCATCACTCTGGTCACTTGGTTTACCCTTTCAAATATAGACTCATATTCCTTTTGATTCAGGAAAATGTCTTGTATTATTATTTTTTGAACTATTTCTCTCCACCAAACTGCTTGTTTTGTAATTTTAGAACTTCTATTATTCATTGGCCATCCTAGATCAAATCTAGAAGGAATTTTTTCCCCCCTTCTTTATTGTACTTTCTGACTCTAGTTTTTTTGTTTAACTGTCTTGGTGAAGTCTTCTGTTTTAACTTTTGACCATTTGAATCCTTTATTTTAGATATTTTATGATGGTTAATTTCTAAAAGCTTTTTCTTCTCTGATCATTGTGTAGCTTCCTCATTTTGTTTTATGAATATAATATCTATTCTTATCTCACTGAGGATATTATTTATAATTTATTTGAAGTTTCCTCTGCTTTTGCTTTGTTTCTATCTCTTTATGTTTGTCTTTATCTTTTTCTTTGAGATATATATATATATCTTTTTCTTTGAGACTTGTCTTCAGAACTGGCCCATGGCTAGATCCTAGAAGATAAATTCTGAGCCCTTGAAATATTCTGCCTGATAAGACTGATTTTTTATGCCTGAGGCCTTGGGCCATATTATACCAGTTTGATCTGATAGTTTATGCTAATAGTGTGATTTACGGTGAAAGCCTGGTTTTGCTCTGGGTAGGGAGGCTGAAGTCTGAGTAGCTGAGGTCAATCGCACACACGGGTACTGTCTGCCTATATGACTGATCCCCAATCAAAACCCTGAACACCAAGGCTTAGATGAGCTTTCCTTGTTGGCAACACTTTACATGTGTCATATAGCATTGGGGAGAGAATTAATTGCATTCCTATGTGACTCCACTGGGAGGGGACACATGGAAGCTTGTGCCTGGTTTTTCTTGGACTTTGTTCCATGTGTTTTCCCTTTGCTGTTTCTAATCATTATCCTTTCATCGTAATAAAATAGGACCATGGGTATAGCAGCTTTTCTAGTCTTATGGGTCTTCCTAGTGAATCATTGAGCATGGTCTTAGAAACCCTAAATACAAAGGTGATTCTTAATTAAGTCTTCATATTTTTAAGTAAGGGACTAAATACACATAGATTTTCAGAACAGGAAGACAGAGTTTATTCAGTATTATAGGGCAGTGGTTCTCAAAGTGTTCAAGGACACTTGAGATATCAGAGAACTGTGCAGGGAGTTCACAACCTTAAAACTATTTTCGTATCAATACCAGATTTTATTTGACTTGTCACTGTGTTAACATTTGCACTGATGGTACATAATATTGATGGATAAAACTGCTGACGATTTTGCCATGAGCAAATAAAGTGGCACCAAGGTATACCAGTATTCTTTATTGCCATACTCTGTTGTAAAAAATATGCTAGTTTCACTTAAGGTTGACCTTGGTGAAGCAGTAAAACTTGGGAAGTGAGTACATATCTTTTAATATTTTGGTGAGAAAATGGTAAGTATGCCTACAGCAGTTTTGTTACATACTGTAATACAATGGCTGTTTCAAGGAAGGGCACTAGTGCGATTATTTTAGTTGAGTTGAATTCACCAAATTTTCTTTCATGGAAACCATTTCCACTTGAAAGAATGACAGATAAACTATAGTTATTGAGACTTGGGCATTTGGCAGACATTTTCTTGAAAATGAATAAAGTGAGCCTGTCACTTTAAGAAAAACAACTGTCTAGTAACAATGATAAAATTCAAGTTTTCAAGAAAAAAATAGAAGTTTGGAAAACTTGTTTTGGCCACTGGGAACTTGACAGCTTCCTAATACTTAACAGAATATTCTGATGAGATCAGTGGTAATATTCACAAATGTAATCTCTCGATATCGTACAATGAAATGTGTCAGTATTTGGAAGATGTGTATAAATCAGTGAACAAAAATTTTTCAAATGATAAATGCATGATGTTACAGAATCATGCATGGGTAAAAGATATATTAAAAGTGCAAGATAGACTAATGAATTTCAATGTAACAGTACAAAAAATTCACTGGTGTGGTTTTAGATTCTGCTTTGCAACTCACCTTTAAGAAATTACTGTTTTTCAAGTGGTGGTGTAGTTTCGGTTCACAATTATCTGCAAAGGCTATCAAAACAATTCCTCTTTGCAACTACATATTAGTGTGAGGCTGTATTTTCTTCATATACTTCAACCAAAATAACATGTTGCAACAGTTTAATGCAGAAGCAGATATCAGAACCCAGATGTATTTTATAATGACAGACATTAAAGAGGTTGCCAAAAATAGCACTCTTCCACTACAACTTTGTTTTGTTTTGGATAATATAGTTATTTTCCATAAAAGTATACTATTTATGTTATGTAGTGGGTTTGTTATTGTTATTTTGAAACAAATAAAAAACTTTTTAGAATTTATAAAATGGTAACATTTGATAGCTATAGCATGCATGAACAAGAGATCTTTGGAGTCTCCAATAATTTTTATGAGTTTAAGGAAGTACTGAGACCAAAAAATTTAAGAACTGCTGCTATAGGGTTTAAGGGAAGAAGCTAGTCTTGGGATGCTCTCAAATGTTGTTATTTGTAGGTGCATTTTTCTGAAATTGTTCATTTTCTTCCACAGAGGAATCCCTCAGTACCCAGACTTTGGGCTATCTGGTGCATTTTGGGATTGGATCAGAGAAAGGTGTTTGCAAGTCTTAGTTTACTGTGTAGACTTTGAATTCATCTCCTGGTTTTCGTCCTGTGCCACACTCTTCTTCTCCATTCTATTTGAAGGCCATGACTGTGAGGCCTTTCTGACTTCATTTTTCAGAGAATAATGTCTTCTCTCCTGTAGGTTGGGAGAGGGAAGCTAGGTAGATGCAGCTGTTCACTTTTTGTTAGTATTCTCCTCCTGTAGTCTCTTCTGCCCCACTGCTCCATCTGCTTTAATCTTCTAAAAAGTCATGCTTCTTAGATGCTGTTGATTCCTCTCCTGATATCTTTTAGGCATGTAATGGGCTGAATAATGCCCCCCTCAAAAGATATCCATGTCCTAATCTCTGGAAATTGTTAATGTTCCCTTGTGTGACAAAGATTCTACAGGTGTGATTAAGTTAAAGCTCTTGAAATGGGAGGTTATCCTGGCTATCCAGGTGGACTCTATATACAGTCACAAGTATCCTTCGAAGAAAAAGGCAAAGGGAGATTTACTGCAGGCAGAAGAGAAGGAAATGTGATCCTGGAGGCAGAGACTGGAGCGGGTAAGGAACAGCTTTTTCTTTAGAGTCTCCAGAGGCCCTGCTGACATCTTGATTTCTGCCCAGTACTATTAATTTCAGACTTCTAGCCTGTAGAATTGTGAGGGAATTAATTTTTTGTTTGTTTGTTTTAAGACACCAAGTTTGTGGTAATTTGTTACCACTAACAGCAGCTCCGGGAAACTCATGCATAGTTTTCTTCTTTTCAATCCTTCCATGTCACTTTAGTGGGATTTTATGGGGCAGGCTAGTAAATGCATGTGGTTTGTATGTGTCAGCTGTAACCAGAAAAATTTCAATGAGTTTCTAACTGCCATAAAGATGAGGCAAGGAGGGGAGAATGGAAATTTTGCCAGAATATAAATCCTCCTGATGTTTCAGAGTGACTCATATGTCTTGGAAGGGGGTGTATA
>NW_011888887.1:5290787-5304242 GCF_000151845.1 Pteropus vampyrus | reverse complement strand
TTTTCTTTAGAGTCTCCAGAGGCCCTGCTGACATCTTGATTTCTGCCCAGTACTATTAATTTCAGACTTCTAGCCTGTAGAATTGTGAGGGAATTAATTTTTTGTTTGTTTGTTTTAAGACACCAAGTTTGTGGTAATTTGTTACCACTAACAGCAGCTCCGGGAAACTCATGCATAGTTTTCTTCTTTTCAATCCTTCCATGTCACTTTAGTGGGATTTTATGGGGCAGGCTAGTAAATGCATGTGGTTTGTATGTGTCAGCTGTAACCAGAAAAATTTCAATGAGTTTCTAACTGCCATAAAGATGAGGCAAGGAGGGGAGAATGGAAATTTTGCCAGAATATAAATCCTCCTGATGTTTCAGAGTGACTCATATGTCTTGGAAGGGGGTGTATACGTTCCTAGATTTCACTCACTTCCTTTTTGGATTCTCGAGAAAAGAAGCACGTTCGAATTGCTGTAACTTATCCGGGATATTTAGAAATAGCCAATGACAAGCATGAAATCTTGATCCAGCCCTAGAACCAGAAAGACTTTGGAATATCACCAGTTGGGGTTTAGGGTAGAGGGATGAGTTATATTTCACATTTTACACTATTGCTCTGTTGATTCCTCTCCTGATATCTTTTTAGGCATGTAATGTAATAGTCTACAACTATTATTTTGAGCCATATGATTTCTTTCTATACGATTGTCTTGTGAGCCTTCATGTAGTTTAAATAGAGGAAGAGGGATTGATGCCTCCGCGTGTCCCCCCATGTTTGATATTAGTGATGCCTCCCACTTTCTACGTTGTCTGCGTAGAAAGCGAAGATCGTGGAACGCTGAAAGGGAACCTGTGTCAGGGAAAGCGAGCGCTGGAGCAGTACAGGGTAGGCCTGGTGGGGCCAGTGGGGACACCGGATGGTGGCGGTGGGCTCTGGAAAATCTGTCTTCCTTTCACAGTCAGCGAATATTTGGGTAGCTCGCATGAAGTGTAAAACACAGCACCGCAGCTCGTTCGGCGGAAAGAGTAATCTTCACCCCGAGTAATCGCAGCATAGAGACTCCAGTGCCTTGGCGAGGTGTGTCCCTGGAGGGTAACGTCCAAGTTCCTCGAATTCCGGGAAATAAATAAGAATTAAAGGAGAAAGTGTAACATCGAGAATTTACAACGTTAAAACCTATAAAAAGACTATTATTCAATTTTTTGACACATTCTTAAGGAAATAAATCTCAGAATTTATAACAAAGTTGGGATTCCGATATTTTCTACAAATTAGATTTTTCTTTTCTTCACATGCCTAGACTTGCTTGGAAATTTTAGTGATAGATATAAGACTTTAAAAATAATGATGAATAAGAGATGACAAATAAAATCTAAATTGACAGGGTAAGCCACATAAAAAGAATTATATTAGACAGGAGCAAGAAAATGGCCGTTTTAGGCAGCATGCCCACTGGGCTGTAATTAGGTCTAATGCTGTCAGTTCTGGTACTTCATATGGTGCTGGTGGTCAGTGAAAGTTTAAAACACAATCAGAAACATATTCTGCAGTAATAAATTTTACTTTTGCTGCACAGAGACATGAATCTACAAATTACTTCCTACTAATCCAAAAAACTACTTCCCCCAAACAACCCCTCTTAACCCATACGTCCTAGTTTCTTGACAGCATTGAAAGAACTATCTAATATCACGAGCCGCATAACTACATTTCTTAAAAATTTATTGCATATTGGATAAGCTGATTAGTGTCCATGATAAAAGGAAAGAAAGATTGGAAAACACAGGGTAGAAGGGATCGTGGATGAATAATATGTGGAGTCATGAGGGCATAAGTTAATAGATGGCTCAGGTACTAAATCCTGGATGTAGAGAATTCAGCTTCTTTCTTCTAATGCCTGCCTTGATCCAGAAAGATCTTAAATTTACAGGTGTGTGTATGTGGGGTGGGGGTGGGAGGGGGATGGGAGAGAGACAGAAAGATAACAAGGAAAAACAAAATAGTATAAATTTAAAAAAGAAGAAAGCCACACAAGAGCATGAATATTACAATGAAGCAAGAAATGAGGTTAATTTTTTAAAAAATGACAACCATGAAAACCCACAAAGCCTCTGGTTTGTGTCTGATATTCTAGAAGCCATTCAGAAAAGAGGTATGTAGGGCCAGTTGTACATAAGATACAAACATATTTGTGGCTCCGGAGGTACAGAAGTGTCCCAGAGGCTAGGGAGAGGCAGGCATTTCCTGAGGTCTTAAAGGAGCTGGCATCCTGTGATGTAATGATTGATGCTCTCAGCGGAGTCCTTCTGTGGTTGCAATGATACGTATCTGAGGGTTGTTGATTATCTAGGCCTCAATGGCTCCACATTCAACAACAGTTCAGCAAATCATTCCTATCAGGAGTTGTTACACTATAAACCGTGTATACAGCTGAATGGAAGAAACAATTTGCTTCTGAGACAAGAAGTAGCCACAGCTGAGCTTGCCCTGCCTTTGTGGCACTCTGTGCTGCTTCAGTGCTTAAGAGTAAAGGAGTAAAACATTTGCTTATACGGAGAAGGAAAGGACTTTCTGCATAAAAGCAAGAAAAATGGAAAAGACTGAGGATCATTATACACATTTAAGCAGGCTATAACTACCTTTTCATTAGTAATATAATTCTAGATGTAGACCTAGAGTAGGTTCTTTTTCCTCTGGATGAGTTGGTTGTTCTATAACCACAGGCTCATAGGGTATAGATAAAATACATATATGTTTTAATGATCCTGTCTTCCCAGGACAAGACCCAGTGGGGTCCATCCAGAGCCAACCACATTGCACAACTCCAGAAAGCATCATTTAGATGGAATTTTATTTTATGTGACTAACAGCGCCTGGGATTGTGCTACCTAAAAGCTATAGGAGGTCCTCTGCCAATGAACAGATGTAAGAGTTAAAGTTTTCCCCATTTCATGCAGGGTGCAGTGCACATCTATGTTAGAAGAGAGATGATGGTGCTTATCCAAATAAGCGGAGTCCTTTTTTTTTTTGTCGAGACAGCACTTCCATGAGTCGGTAATAGAGATGCAGCAGCAGCACAAACCAGGGGCTGGCCCAGGTTCTATTGGAGTGATGGTTGTTGGACTCTCCTGTAAATATAATTTTAAAATAGTGAAAGGTGTAACTCATACAAATATAAATACCTGTCAACAGTTCACTCAATTAATCAATTAATGAGGGAACCAGAAGGATGGAAGGCTGATTCCAAGAGCGTTTTGAGAAACTAGACATTTATAGGAAATTCAGTAAGAGAACATTAGAATGAGATTGCTAAATTAATTTGGAAACTGTTTAATGGCCTAAAAGGCAACCAACTGTCACATATGGGGTTACTTTTTTCTACCAGATAGAAATTATTTGAAAATATTTCCTATTACTTTTACAGAATTAATCGGGTGCAGTCCTGACTTCTGTCAGGAGATGCTAAGCATCCCAATCACAGTAGAGCTGATTTAGGGTTGGGATGCTATTGGGTTTTCATATGAGTTATTAATTTTATCCTCAAAGTGTACACAAAGTGTTCTGGGTAAGAGAGAGCTTCCCTAAGTGCATCAGCTCCTCTTGCCCCAGAACTCACCTTTGGGGTGACATGATACAAGCCTGGCTAGATGTCCCACTTGAGTGGCTGGACACCCCACAGGTGAGAGACATGAGAGTGGTTTTCTCTGCTTGTGATGGGGAAGGAAGCAGCTGCCCTTCTCTCATCCTAGAAAGGTCTCCTTGGAAACAAGACGGGCTTGAATCCTTTCTCCAACTCTTTGATTTATAAATAAAATCTACCCAGGAGCCAGAATGCCCTGTGTGTCTTGGCTTGTACTACCAAGAGATGTCTCCAACTTCTGGGCTTTATTTCTCTTTTAAATGTAAATATCTAGGGAGATAACACTTCTGTCTGGGGGCTGTAACCATTTGGGGTCTTTTTGAATCAGAGCAATTAGCTCCATCATTAGAAAAACAAATGGTTGCAGATTTAATCCTTATGATATGTGAAAAATGTTTCTTGGAGAAATGAAAGCAAACTTTTTTTTCTCTAAGATTTTTCTGTTTTTATATTGTATACTTTCCTGTGTCTCAGGAGCTAGGGCTTTTGCAGGAGCAAATACTGTAAGCCAGAGGCTCTCAGAATGTGGTACTTGAACTGGCAGCATCAGCCTCACTGGGAAATTTTTAGCAATGTAAACCTTCAGGCTTTACTGGGTGTGTCCAGCAATCTGTTTAATGAACCCTCCAGATGATTCTGATGCAGTCCACAGTTTGAGAACCGCTGCAGTGCACCATGCCCCATGAGCTAGTCCCAATATTTCTCTTTATTTCCTACAGCTATCTCCTTGGCTCCCTACCATGCATGCCTTGTCAGTTCATCTTTATTAATCAAGTCTGCCTGCCGCTGTGATAAGGTCCACTGTGGCTCTAGTGAGTTTGGTAGTAACCCAAAGAGCAAATTTGTATGTAGGAAGCATTTTAGTATAATGAGAAGGTTATGAGATTCCTGTTTTCAAAGGATTTTAAACATTAGATGAACGAACACTTATTTTGGAGGATTTAAATATGGACACCTGAGCAGCAGGAGGTGGCACAAATGACTGAACTTTTTTCATTTCCTTAAGGCAAACAATATTTGGGAGAACAAATAATAAAATCATTTCCCGATTGACAAGAAAGTTTCCTAGCAGAATCATCTCATGTAGATCTGCCATGCAGAAAGCAGACATTCAGGGTACTGTATCACTAGTCTGCTTAAGAAACAAAAATGACTACTATTACATGATTCATAGATTTTTTTATGCCTTTAATTGGTTAGAGTTCTGATATCATGTCTCTCTTGATACCTGAATTGTTTGAGGTGTTCTGTAGTGTCTGCCACTTGCTTTCCAGTACCTTCACCAAGGTGACATCAGAATTCCCTTTATCTGTAAACAGTGTATTCTCTTACACAAGAGTGCAGTCCTATCAGTTGGAACTCTAAGGGCCTAAGAGAAACTATCTACTTGCTCAGGCAACCTGTTCTTCTGGAAAATTAGTAAATAATATCAGACCATATAAAATTTCATTTCTAAAATTGGCAAGTAAGATTCCCTTCCAGCTTTATGAATCTAAGCAAACAGAACATGTGGGATCGATTACAAACATTTCCAAAATTTTTGTTATATTTCCATGAACATTAATCTGATTTGTTTGACTTTCATGACAAAGATCATAAGAATTAATCCACAACAAAGAAACACAACAATGGAGAAACACATAGGAGGGAAAATATAAAATATAATTACCAGCATGTGTGTTTCTGTGCTGCAGCATTAATGTTGAGCCGAGAGCAAATGCACATAAGGAAAAAAATGTCAAAGGAAAAGAGACCTAAATTCAGATAGCACCATGTTACTTAAAATTAAAGAGGGAATAATCCAGGTTAGTATAAATACGAACACACGAATCATAAATGTTTCAGAAATAGAGAATATTTCCTTGTTTCTTTTAATATGTGGGTATCACTCACTTTCATAAAGCAGAATTGTTTTTATGGACTGCTGAATTATTCCTTGCAGTACTATATTCTTTGTTGCTTCTGAAATTGGTTTGGGAGGAGCAGTCATTACTTTAAAAATTGCCAGTGTGTATCCAAGATTCTGTGGCCATTTTGTTGAAGCTTTCAAACGATGTTCCAAATGTGAATATGCAAAGTACACAAATCTTTTTTTTTCCCATTCCCCTCGAGGGCTTGCTTTTGGGAGAGCTACTATCCACTTTCCTATTCTGGTATCCATTGTCCCTTGATTTTGAGACTGTTCTACAAAACAAGTCATGGAGAAGCACTCTAGCTCTTTAGTTTAAGGTGGCTTTTTGGTTTGGCATGATAGGCTCAGATAAGAGTAAATGCTGGGACATTGTCTACTGAACTCTGAGTAGGGAGAAGTGATCTGGCTATATCTCTTTCAAGACAGAGAAAGTCGGAAACATATTTGTGTAACATGACTTTGCTAGAATGGGTGTGCTTACTGTGGCATGGTGCTTTACCTAAATGCAAACCCATCCACATTGTCTCCTAAAGGGAAGGCAAAACAAGGGTTTTAGATTGTGTACTTGTAGTTGCTGTGATGTGACGTTCTCCTCACTCCAACTTGGCCTAGATCTGGTCCTAGAACTCTGGGTTTTTTTCTTAAACGTCTTCCTTTTTGATCAAACCTGGAATACTTCTGTGTTTAATGATGCCACCACTTGTTTTGTTGAGAGAGAGAGAGAGTGAGGGGGAAGGAGAGGCGGAGGCGGAGGGAGAGGTGGGAGAGTGTGTGTGTGTATGTGTGTTTGTTTGTTTGTTTGTGTGTATTTTCTCCATGATTCTGGCTGAGGATTCAGATGCAGTCTTTCCAGTACTCCCTTGCTTTCTCTACCCAAAGACAGAACACAGAATTTTTTAAAAATTTATTTCAGTGGTTTAACAACTAATCATCATGAGAGGAAAAGAAATGGGATAATAACATGAGCAAACTCCAGGAAGTTAAAAGTGTTTAAGAAATAATTTTCTTTGTTCCTTTAGGTTCTTTGTAATCTTCTGTTTTTCTCATTTCCCACCTTGAAAACTAATTCCATAATGGCAAAATTATGTATCTCTATATCTTAACAAATCCTGACATAGCAAAGGAACAAAAGATGTTGGCTATAGAATAGCCAATTAAAAACAAGCTTAGCCAAAGGGTGATGGGGACAAAGATTTGCTTACAAAATTGATTTCTAAAAATTATGTCTCCATGTAGTAGGATTTCCTAATTAAAACAGAACCTAGAGAATAGAAAAAAAATTGATTTCTTATCAAAACAGAGCAGAATGTAACCCTGCCTTGTAGCTAAAATAAAGGGCCGAGGTGATGCCTGAAGATGTCTTTTTAGATTTCAGTACCATCATAACTGAGATTTACAGATCCCACACTCTGTACTGCCCCAAGAAAACCAGGTGGTCATCTTCCTGTCTACTCCATTGTCCTTTGGGCTTGTGTTAATTTGTGTACTTGTATACTGTAGTCATCTATCTCTCTTCTCCAGCTAGTATGGTTTCAATAACTTCTGGAAATATGTTCCTCTGTAACTTCCTGGCATTGAGCGATATGTCCCAAGCCTAATATTGTGCTCTTCCTTAGGAAGAAAACTAATAATGCTAACTATAAAGTTAACAGTATAGCACAGCAAACCATTCACATTTTATGGTTCTAAGTTTTTATTCTTGGCAGTAGAAATTTGCTTGGTAGTTAATTTTACATCAGGCTGTAACCCAAGAGTTTGTATCTGACAGCTTTAAATAAACGAGTATTTTTAAAATAGTCCAGCAACTATTGGTATGAATCATGTAATTTTGGGCTACAGATGGATAGTGAGTAAAATCTACTCTGTTCTGTAATTTTGTCACAACTATCTGCTCTTGACATGAAAAGAAAAGTGGACATTAAATCTAGAACACATTTTCTTTAGCTCTGGGCTGCCTATGAGAACTTTTCCTTGCTAAAGGATACATTGAAGCAGGTAAAAGTTCTTGCACTAAGCTTTTCTTTGGTTTCCTGGATTGCTGGGGCTGCCCAGGGTGGTGAAGCAGTGGGAGGCAGAAAAGACCCGAGTTTAACTTCCTGTCCTGGACATAATAATAGAAGCTACTTCACAGGGTATTGTCAAGGTTAAATGAGAAATGGATGTAAAACTTTGAGTACAGAGCTGGCAGAGCCTACTCAACAAATGGTATAGCCATTGTTATTATCAGCTCTGTCCTTGGGCAATTTTCATAAACTTTCTGAGTCTCAGTTTCCTCATCTGTAAGATTTAGAACATACGAATCCTTACCTTATCCTTGGTAGGTTGTAAGGACAAAGGACACGCACTGAGTGTGCTACAGTCAGTCCTCACTATCTTAATTCTCTTTCCTCAAGAGTTCCAAAGTGTAGCTCTTCTGTGCCAGACCCAGAAATGTTACCATGTACCCATTTGATTGGTAGGATGCCAGCAGGAAGCAACTTGATTTCATTACTTATTTTCACCTTGTCCTTGAGCCCTTTGGTTCTAATCTCCCTTCTCTACCCCAGGAAACTAGCTTGGGTAGACCTCATAATTTTCTAGTTGTATTCAGCAATTAGAGACAGTCTCATTTTCAGACACTAGAAAGTTCATTCTTGTTTAAATCTAAACTTCTATCTTGTACACAATTAGAAACTTTCCCTTTTTGCAGCTTGCTCCTGACCCAGGCTTGAAAACCCACAGTAGACAAGCACAATTTGCCCATTGATTACACCCACTGGATTTTTCACCTCTTCACCCCTATCCTCAAGGTCGTTTCTGGTTCTTTCAGGGTGAAGGTGAGGAAGAGGGCTGAGAGGGAATGGAACATGTGAGTCTAAACTGACCAGGATGCTCTTTCTCTCACAGGCCACTCTGGCGAGTTCTTAGGAAGCTTCATCATAGGATCACAGGGAGTTTTCCATCTGCAGTTCCTTGGTGTAGGTGATGATTTTTTGGTGATTTTTTTTTTTTTTTTTTTGCTGATGCTTTCAAACTTCAGGTCCAACTCCTGGTGGTCCACTGTAGCCTCCTTCTGGAGGAGCTGGTTCTCTGCAAGCAGGGCTCTTGCCTGCCATTGGCAGATATGTGCCTGCTCCCACAGAGGCTCTCCTCACCCTCTGTCAGGGCCAGCGGATGTCTTAGGGTGAGAGTCGTAAACCAAGATCTGTGACTCCCTGGTTTAGGGCAAATAATAAGGTTCTCCTAAGATTTCCTTTCCCCATGCTCTGCTGCGGGCCTGTGCTGGTGCCCTTGGAGCCTCTTGACTTGGCACCGATGCCCTCTCCCCATTGTTCTCACCCTCTCTCATAGATTGGTGTTTTTAGGGGATTTGTTCTTCTAAAATTATATTTTCTCTTTTTATGTGCACGAATCCACAGGTTAATTAATAGAGTTGACGGTTGGAAGATGATTGAATAACTATTCAGATATGAAAAGTTCTTGGTTTTGTTAGAGGCCTCTTAGAAATGCCCCGATGTTGCCATTACTTAAGCACATATCTGGCAGGCCAGCTGCCTCCAGCTATATCTCAGCAAGTCCACTGGATCTGGCCCTTCTCACTCCCGACTGTCCTGATGTGTACACTGTGAATGGCTTCAGCTCCCAGTCATGCAGTCTTTCTGGATTAGCTCAGTGATAACTCCAGCTGCTGGAAAGATGGTCTTGTCAGCAGAACACGATGTTCAGATGGTTTGATCAGAAAGGTCCACTTTCTTCCCCTCAGGACAGTGGCTTCACACTGCACACTCCTTGCCTTAGCTTTTCTACCACATGCAAAAGCTGGCCTGTTGTGTGTTCTATGTGAGAAACTAAATATATGTGTGTGCATGTGTGTGTATGCACATCTACATATTTGTATATGTTCATTTATGTATATATATATGTAAACGTATATATACAGTTAAAATATGTAACTTCCTGTTACATAGGGAAAAATCGCACTTTAATTCACTGCTAACTGCATCTGCATGGGCTCTGTTTCTTTCAAGCACAATTATTTATCATCATTAATCTTTTGGTACAGTAAATAGCAGGCTTGGAAATAAATGACATATGCAAAAATGTTATTAAGAACTAAGTACAAATTTGTGAGTGGTGTATAGGGGACTCACAAGGATAGTGTAAGAACCCAGAGCTAGTAATAATGGAACTGAAAGTGACAAGGAGTGAGAGTTACTGGAAGCCAGCAAGATGAAGTACAGCACACTGCCTTGAGAAACCAGTGACTCTGAGGGATATAACTGTGTTGAATTGACTTTCCAAGGAGAGAATTAGAGGAATAATACCCTGACCATATTTGTTTCCTTCTCTGTTTTCTTCCTGAGCATCCCTGTTGACTGAACATAACCAGAAGCCAAAATGCATGAGAGTCTCTTGAGTAAAAGCAAGGCAGAAATGAGAGAAAATAAATCTTCATTAGGCAAATAGAAAGTAGTATCCTAGCTAATTGCCTCATTAGAATAGAACTGTCGCAGGCTAAGCATGTATCCTGATGTTATATGATACATCTTGCAGCTTATAAACATGTAACATGATTAACAATATCTCCTTCCCACTACTAAAATAAAGAGAGATACTATTCTTATCTGTATACATGCTGCTAACTGGATAAGAAAAAATTTATATTTTTATCTCCACCTTTTTTCTCCTTTAAATACTCACTTAAAAAAATTACTCACTTAAAAAAATAAATCAAGGTACTTGGAAATAAAAGGAAAATTGAAAAAATTTCTTAGTTTATGCAAATTATCTATAAAATTCTTTGCAATCACCTGTGTATTTCTGTGCTCATTTATGTGCATAACTATGTCATGAAATTTATTCTAGATTTGAAACAATAATACTAAGCCCCCAACTCATCTTTGATTGCCATAATGATGACATCAAACAGATCTTTCATCTATACCATGATAGTTGATTATGCATATGTGTCAGTCAAGACAGGTTGGGTTATGCAGCTGTAACAGATCTCTCAAATCTCAGCAGCTTAAATACACCCAATGAGGTTCAGTAGCAGATCACTGTACTTCATAGTCATTCAGGGACCCAGGATGAAGAATGAACCGCCATCTCATGACACTACTATTTGATAATGTGTTTATATGATCAAAACAGCAGGTGGAGATCTCTGGAAAGTCTTATGCCAATAATTAAATATTTCTGCCTGGAAGAGGCACCCAGCACTTCTGCTCATAACATTGACCAGAATCACTTATTGGGCCCTGTCCAGTTACAAGTCTTCCGTGTCCAGAAGGAAGTCCCGCATACTAGCACTGACAGTGTCAACCATTGTGCGAAGTTCATCGAATGAAGTCAAGACATTTTTTAATTAGCATCCTTTCTCTTTTGTACATTCTCTATCCATACTCAGTCATGATCTGCATCTAATTTTAACCCTTGAATACCTGATACCAGTATTTCTTTCTTTCCCAGGTCAGCTGTGGTGAAGTTTTACTCCCAGAGGAATCCTCATTTTGCATTTTGGATCTGTCTTAAGACAATCACGTACTTCACTTAAAGATCAATCTAGAAGCAGGCCACAAAAGACAAAGAGTACTTTTTTCTAAATGCATAAATGAGGTTCAAATTGAAGTGACTGTTAAGTACAATTACCTAGCACGTATGCAAGGTGTCATCCAGAAGATGAGAAGGGAGTAAACTAAGAAGCAAGCTGTTGCCTTTCTTCATGGAGGACACCCAAGGGCCTCCAGGGTGTCCATCCTATGCACACACTCCTAAGCTATTTCCAAGTTACAGAAGCTGGGTTGGTGTTGACTGCAGTTTCTGAGTTAGTCTCTATGCTTATCAGTGGGGAAAAAAAATTCCTCAGGGAAATTTGACATAATTGTTTTTGTAATAATTTATATATTAATTGGGAGAATTGGTTACTAAAGCATATTTTTCCAAGTTCCTTTCATTATTTTTATCATTGCCTATCCTTTGAACATAGAAATATGTAGAGGCATAGAAATAAATATGTATAAATGGTTTATTATGTAGATATCAATAGTAAATTTAATTTTTATGGTACTGAACCAATGCTAGGAAAGATTCAAAAATTTTAGTTCAAAAGGTGAAAACCCTCCTCTTCACTCTGCTAAGCAAGGCTAACAATTCCTAAGAGGCCCTTTGCTGATAAGGCATCTCCAAAGGATTAATAAGGATTAGGCCTGTCCAAGTAAGTTCTTTGATTTTTAGATTTATTGGAAACATAACCAACAATCTTGATATAAACAAGTTTCTGTTGCTTCCCCAACAGAATTCTTAGATTGCTGACTTGGCAAAGCACAATCATTTTCATTCCTTTTAGATCATTATTTATATAACTCAGTGCTAGCTTTCCAACGATTCTTGCCTAATGGCTCTTAAAATCAACAATCTGAATCTTTTGGGGAGATATTGTGTCAGCGTTAGGTTTTAAGGGGTAAAGCTTTGATGGAGACCATTCCATTCTCCTCTATGTGTAGTGCATGAACAGAGGGGATGCAATGGTGACCACTAGGATGGAAAACAGAAATCTTATCTATGGGGGCTCTAGATATGCACTTGGCAGAGAATAAGTAGGAAAGAAATTAGCTTAGAAGAAATGCTTTCTAAGCTTGCTTGCATTTTCATTTTACTCCGAAATATTTGATTATTTCAAAAGCAATATATTCTTGTTAGTAAAACATTAAATGCTATACAAATATTTACAGTAAGGTGAAATTCCCCTATAATCTCACCACCCTCCAGAAGTAACTATAACTGTTTGTGTATATTTTTTTAGAGTTTATTTTTTAATTTTTATGGGATTCTCCCCTTTTCTTCCTCTTTCGGCTTCCTGTCCTTTTCCTTCACTTCTTCTTCATCCCCCTCTTCATCTTTCTTCTCCCCTTCCTTTTCCTCTTCTTCTGCTGCCCCATGTCCCTCATTCTGATTCCCCCACTCCTCTTCCTCCTTTTTCTGTAACTCTAAATTAGTACGTGTGAGATTGCTGGATCAAAAATTCTGAAAGTTTAAAATTTTAGTAGATTGCCAATAAATATTTTGCCAATCAGTATGTTATTTATTGCTTTGCTAAATACAGTTGTATTAAGCTACACCTCTCCAGACAGGCGTCATTACTGAATAGTATCAATCATTTCGTTAACTCTGTTTTAATTTAAATTTATTTAATGTTAGGTTTGTCTTCTTTTTATAAGTTTATTGGCCCATGGTATTTTTTTCTATGAGTTGCCTGTTCATGTACATTTTTTTCCCTATTGGGTTATTTCATGTTTTAACAACTGATTTTAATTTATATGTTAATGTATCTTAATATGTATTAGGGATATTAGAGTGTCTTTTCCATGTGTTGTCTATATTTTATATTTTTCCCTGATTGCATTTGTTTTCTTAATTTTGTTTCTGCTTTATTTTGCCTTGCAGAACTTTCAAATTTTTATGTTAATCTATCCATAATTTATTTTATTGCTTCTAGGTTTCATATCATGCTTAGAAATGACTCCAGCATTCTAAGTTATAACAAATATTTACCATTGTTTCTCTTAGTTTCTTTGTGAATTTACTTTTTGGCTTTGTATGTTAACTTCTTCATCCTTCTGGAATTTATTTTGTAATAAGATATAAAGCATGGATTCAATTTAATTATTTTTCAAATTACTGTCCTTTTCCAAATGGCTGGCTCATTGTACAACCTTCTTTCAATAGTTCATTTTCCCCTCCACTGATTTGAAATACCGTCCTTATCAAATACCGCATTTCCATATAGTTGGGTTAATTTTGTTGCATTAATTCTGGCTGTCTATTTCTGTGCTGATCCTAGGATTTTTATTACTGTAGTTTAAAATATTTGAATATTTAAGAGGCCTTTCCACTTTCCTTCACTAAAAGTATGGTCCCAGCTTTAAAAGTACAG
>NW_011888887.1:5281278-5289737 GCF_000151845.1 Pteropus vampyrus | reverse complement strand
TGGGAATTTTATTCATTGGGAGTTTGAAACAATTTGCGAAATCATTGGGGTTTAGTGGCATTTAGGGAAATAGCTCTATAAAATTAAAATAATAATGATAGACTATATTAAATAATCTGTTAGTTTCTTTGTAGGCCCTTATAAGTGTTTAAAAAAATAGAATAACCTCAGATTTCGTTTCAGCGATGCTGAAGCCTAAAGAGAAAAGAACTACATCTATAGGGCTGAGGGGAAAAGGATGAGATGCAAAACTCTTAAGTCCAGCCAGGCTGTCATTCACAGATTCACAGAAGGAAATGTCTGATTTTGCAGTAGCTCAGGAATGAAAATACTAAAAGCTCTTCTTGGAAATGAAATATACATGAATTTTCAATACAGCCAATTGAAAGATGATTCAAAACAAAGAACAATTTGACTCCCTTTACCCTTACTAACCTCCTTCCTCCCCCTTTCCCTCTGTTAACCACTGAACGGTTGTCTGTGTCCATGAGTCTCTGTTAGTTTATCTTGTTCGTTTGTTGTTTTCAGTTTTATATCCCACAAATATATGGTGATGGAAGGAAATTGAACTTTGGGTGGTGAACACACAATGCAATATACATATGACATCTTATTGAATTGTACACTTGAAACCTATATAATTTTGGTAACCAATGTCACTCCAATAAATTTAATTTAAAAATTTGAAAACATTCTTGAAGATATGTATAATCCTATGTTCACTGTGGCATTATTCATGGTGACCAAGACATGGAAACCACGTAAATGTGACTAATGATTGGATAAAGAAAATGTGATATGTATATACCATATACATGAAATAGTGCTCAGCAATAAGAAAAGATGAAATACTGCCACACTTATCCCTTTTAATGTGAACATGTAAGTGTTCTTTTAGAAAAGGAATATTTTATTGATGAATAATTATTACATTGTTCTCTTTATGGTATGACTGCCTTCTAGATTTTCTTCACTTCTCTGTTATTTTCTTGAGTTTTCCCTCCATACTACAACTGTGTGTTTTTTGTTTGTTCGTTCGTTCGTTTTACCAGTGTTAGTGCATTATCTGGCTGCATCCAGCTTGATTTTTATTTTTGTAATAGTGTGGCTTTCTTAGCTTTACTAGCTCCCTTTTAAATCTTCCTCAATTGAAATAGCATCTCAACTTTGTTCTCTTGAATCTCTTCTGTTTGATTTAATACCCTACTTAAGATATTTTATCTAAAATTTTCTTTCGTTTCTTGGAGTATCTCCCATTTTAAAATCTTTTTTGTCATTTGTTGGGTATGTTCCTTTCCTTTAAAAAAATATATCAGTCAGATTAACCCCGGCATTTCATTCATTTTGGCTGATATATCAGAGTTAAGTTGCAAATCAAGGAAGCTACTTTAGTTATTTTAAGCACAAGGCATTTGTAGCTGTAAAGTTTGAGTTACAGTATCACTGGAAGGGCAGGAGGAGTAGGTTGTAGACTGGGCCATCAGGAATGATTTCCAGAACAGCACTCAAAGACTGGTGTACACTATGGGCGCTGCTTCCTTTGCAAAAGTCAGGTGACAGATGCGAGACTGGCAGTTGGGCAGATGTGGTAGTAGGAGTCTGTGAATGTTGCCTTCTGGTTGCTTCAATTTTCATAGTGAAGTCGGAAGAAAGATGGATCATAATCAAGAGTAAGGATACAGTAGGAGATGACGGAAGTTTGAGGAGAAAGGAGAAAAAAGCAAAATGGTTTTCTAGAAGAGTAGAAAATGAACAGGCTATGGAAGTGTAGAATGATAGTCAGGGAGCATTAAGGGATTGTTTGAGGTTTGCGACCATGAATTCAAAGTGAGGCCAGTAGTTGCGTGTTTTTCTCCAGCCACATCCAGCTGCAGAGATACAGATATGTGAAGGTTGAAAGGTTGGATTTAACCAAGGTTAGAAATTTGCCAGGTGTTTATAATGATGGAGGAGAAAGATAAGGGATTTAAGGGTGCGTAACAGGAAGGATTATAACGACCTTGAGAGTAAAGCTGGTTAAGGAAGGGAAAGAACCTGTTGAAAAGGTGAGGGACAGTGGAATGTTGATAAGACCAATAATCTGGAGTCCTAGTGGGATCAAAGAATTGTTGGAGTTGGGATGCTAGATGGAAAAGAACAAAAGGAAGTGGTTATCCAATAGTAGAAAGTGTGAAATTATGATTATGGAGAGGTTAACGTTATAATGATGAAGTCTATGGTACGACCATGGGAATAGATGACTAAAATAACGTGGAAGACAAGATCACTGGAGGAGAGGAGCTGAGAGAACTGAGAAGCTAGGGAATTTTTTGAAGGATTATCTACTTGTATATTGAAATCTCCCAAAATTAAGAAAGGAGTAGTAATGGAGAGAAGGACAATAAGCAAGAAATAAAAGTCTTTGTAAAGCAAGGGAAAATAACCAAAACAAGTTTGTAGATAGAGCGATACTGAGGAGTAATGTAATCTGAGATACAATTTTAATATTATTGAGATTATAGCATATCTTGATTATACATAATTGAAATGTTTTAATCCAATGCCATGAAATATAAAGTTGGAGGTTTTTTTTAAGTAGATACGAATGAGAAAGCGATGTGCAAAAGAGGGGATATTTTCACCTTATCCCCATGCTCAGAGATGCGCGGGCTGTGGGAGGACACCAGCCTTCCCTCTGAGAGGTCTGTGCAGGGAGCAGTGTCTTCAGGGCATGGCCAGGCTTCCTTTAGAGTAAGAATATTAACAGAGCACCAAAGAAGAGGCTGAGGATGTTTAGGGTTGTGCCAGTAATTTGTTAGGGGAGTTCCCAAATTTTGTTATAGGGTTTTTGTTGGGGCGGGGGGAGGAAATTGGGGAGGGGGTTTTCGGGGCTTTTTGGGGTTTCCAGGTTGGGGGTTTCGGTTGCCTTTGGGCTTCCGGGGTTTTAGGATTTACGTTGACCAGGGTTAAGGGCCTTATTAGTTTTCTTCTTGTTTGTTTCAGTTCGGGGGTTGGGAGCAGTTTGAGTGTTTTGGGCAGGAACACCTGGGTTCTAAAAGTTCTCTCTTGATTCTTATTGATGGAGGCAACGAGAAATGGGGAAGTGGGTCTTTGCCCACTTGAGATTCCAACTAGATGCTACATTATAGGGTTAAAAAGCCTAGGTGAGGCATTTCCCTAACCTAGACACAATTCAGGGTTTGCCCTTGACTCATGGTGGGAAAGAGGCTCTGCCTTGAACCTTAGTAGAATTGGAATTCTAGGGGAGCTTGCTGTTACTGCATGTACTCAGACCCCACTCTTCATCACTGATAACCTAAGTAGAAGGCCTAATGGAGGATAGGTCTCAGTCTCTGTGAGCCAGCCTTTTTGATGCCTGATGACCAGGGATAGGGTCACAAATGGGGACTCTTGATCTGCTGCTCTTTATCAAAGAGTAGCTGAGATCTCCATCATGTTTACATGGACATTGTTTAAGTTGTCCCCTTAAAACTTTGGTGAGAGGTAGGATTTTATATGTGTGGTGGGGAGGCAGTGATGTGTGAGCTAGGATAACATAGCCCATAACCTTGCTTCAGGTGGTTTCTAAACACTTTTCAGATCTGATGAATCGTCTGTCTTGGAACATGTCTCACTCTGGGAGTCTGTACGGGTTAGAGTTTGGAATAGTATATGGGAGAAGAGGACTACCTTTTAATTTTGTTTGTTTTAAAGATCATAATGAAGAGTGATAACACACCCATCATTTGTGTAAACCCAGGTAGGTTTACACAAAATAAAGATGGCACAGCACATGGTAACTTCTTCAAACTTGCCTCATTGTTTTCCTTGAACATGTAAATAAGACTCAAGTGGTTGCTTTTTTTCCCCCTTCCCTCCATGGTTCAACTCAGCCATTGGTGTTTTCCTTTTCTTCTGAAGGGATTTTTTTTTTTAAGAAAACAAAAGCACACTCTGATCAAGATTGTGGAGATGGATTTCAATTCTCAGCATTTTCTTATGGTTGGATCCAAGTTTCATTGTATGCAGAGGAGTAGATATAATTATAATTGGAAGTCTTCAGTATAGACAGTGGTAGTTCCTTAGTATTATTATGGATGAGATTTTGACATCTCACCCAGTTTAATTTTATTTATTTAAATAGACTTCAAGAATGGTGGTTATGCATATACGGTGCCACCTTCTTGTAAGTCCTTGCTTGTGTCTCTTTTTCCTAACTGGGTACCTGAGTGTTATGGTTTCAAAGGCATTTATTTGTCAGTCACTAGAGTATGTATTGACTAAAATAATCGTGCTAATATCAACAAAGAACACAAATAACTAGGTGATATTGGTTCTTGCACATATCCATGCTACTCACATTTTTTTTAATGACTTGAGGATGAAGTTCGAAACCTTTTAGTATGTATCATCATGAACACCAAGACCAATTTGAAATATTTTAACTATTTTTGAAATATCTTGAGGTTAAAATAGTTTGGAGTATATTAGTCTTCTGTTTCTGTGTAACAAGTGACCACAAATTTAGTGACTTATAGGTTAGAAGTCTGGCATGGCATGCCTGAGTTCTCTGCTCAGATCATCACAAGGCTGAAATTAAGGCGTTGGCTTGAATGAATTCTCTCTCATCTGGAGATTATGGGGAAAAAAAAAACCTGTTTTTATAAATCATTCTTGGGAGAATTCAGTTCCTTGCAGTTGTAGAACTGAGGCCCCCTTTCCTTGTTGGCTGTCAGCTGGGGACTGCTCTTAGCTCCTACAGGCCACCCACTTCTCTTACCATGTAAATCTTTTCATCTTCAAAGCCAGTGTGATAGGCTGAATAATGCTCTTTCTCCCAGCCAAAGATCTCCATGTCCTAATTCTAAAACTCTGTGAATATGGTACCTTATATGGCAGAAGGGCCATTGCAGGTGTGAATAAATTAGGGATCTTAAGATGGGAGATTATTCTGGATTATCTGGAAGGGCCTGGTGTAGTCACAAGGGTCCTACTAGGGGAGAAGGCAGTGAGGAGAAGAAGCAGCAGAGATTGAAGAGGTGCAGCCAGAGTGAAGAAATGCTGCAGCCTTCAGAAGCTGGAAGAGCAAGGTACAAATTCTCTGTTGGAGCCTTCAGAAGGAACTGGCCCTGCTCATACCTTAAGTTTAGCCCCTTAAGACTCATTTTAGATTTCTAACCTCCAGAACTGTAAGAGAATAAATTTTCATTGCTTCGAGCCACTAAATTTGTCATGATTTGGTAAGACAGCAGTTAGAAGTAAATACAGCCAGCAATGGGGAATTTCTCCCTCACTAAATCTCACTCACTAAGAAACTCTCTAACTTCCTCTTCAGACCAAGGGGAGAAAACTCTGCTTTTAAAGGGTTCATATGATTAAGTCTAGTTCATTCATATAATCTCTCTAACTTACGGTCTACTAACTTGGGACCTTAATTATATCTGCAAATCCTTTTACAGTAGTATCTAGATTATTGTTTGATTAAATAACTAGGGGAAGATAATGTGCGTACCAGATGCCAGGAATCTTTGGTGGTGGTGGCGGGGGCGGGTTATCTTAGGAGTTCTGCCTACCACAGAGATTAAAAACATTAAAAATGTTTTGGAAGTCATTTAAATATTTAAAATAATTTATATTTGAAATTTATTTGGTCTTACAGATATCAGAAATTCATTAAATTTCTTAGTTTTTTTGATTTGCATTTCTCTGATGATTAGTGACCTTAAGCATCTTTTCACATGTGTATTGGCCATCTATATTTCTCCTCTATTCAGGTCTTCTGACCATTTTTAATTGGATTTTTTTTGTTGTTGAGTTGTATGAGTTCTTTATACATGTTGAATATTAATCCTTTATCAGATGTATCATAGGCAAATATCTTCTCTCATTCAGGAGGTTGTCTTTTCATTTTGTTGGTTTCCTTTGCTGTACAAAAATGCTTTAGTTTGATATAGTCCCATTTGTTTATTTTTTCTTTTATTTCCATTGCCTTGGGAGATATAGCAGAAAAAAATTTTTCTAATAGCAATATCAGAGAGTTTACTGCCTATGTTTTCATATAGTTTTATCATTTCAGGTCTTACATTTAAGTCTTTAATTCATTTTGAGCTTATTCTTATATGTGGCATAAGAAGGTTGTCCAGTTTTCAGAAAGCCACAATGAGATATCATCTCACACACCTGTCAGAATGGCTATCATTGATAAATCAAAAAACCGGTGTTGGCAAGGATGTGAAGAAAAGGGAACCCTTGTACACTGTTGGCGGGTTGGTACAGCCACTATGGAAAACAGTTTGGAGTTTCCTCAATAAGTTAAAAATAGAACTGCCTTTTGACCCAGCAATTGCACTTTTGGGTATTTATCCAAAGAAAACCAAAACACTAGTTTGTAAATATTTATGCACCCCTATGTCACTGCAGTGCTATTCACAATAGCCAAGATGTGGAAGCAACCTATGTGCCCATCAATAGACTATTGGATATAGAAGAGGTGGTACATATATATAATGGACTATTACTCAGCGATAAAAAAACAATCCTACCATTTGCAATGACATGGATGGACCTAGAGGATATCATGCTGAATGAAATAAGTCAAAGACAAATACCATATTTCACTTACATGTAGAATCTAAGGAACAAAAGAAATGAGCAAACTAAGTGAAAACAGACTCACAGATACAGAGAACAAACTGGTGATTGCCAGAGGGGAGGGGAGTTGGGGGGCTGGGTGAAAAAGGTGGAGGGATGAAAAAGTACAAATTCGTAGTTACAAAACAGTCACGAGGATATAGAGTACAGCATAGGGAAGGCATTCAATATTGTTGTAATGGCTGTATGTAGTGCCAGATGGGTGCTAGAGTGATCAGGGGGATCACTTCATAAATTACATAAATGTCTAACCCTTGTACCGTATACTTGAAACTGATATAAAATTAAATTTAAAAATATTTTTACTTTTTTGAATATATCTAAGAGTTCACTGGATTTCTGAATTTACATAGAAAAATATTTCATCTATCAATTTATACAACAGTGAAATTCATAATACCCATTCTCCCAAATGATTTCTTTTCATGCTTTTCTGAAGTTTTCTCCTTGATCACAAGGCCTACTGCATCTCAGTGCATGACTATACAAGGAAAGCGTTCCATGGCTCCACTTTAATTTAGTCAAAGGACACATGCGATGAATTTACTTTGGAGACCTGCCTATGGAGCTTTTCTTGACTACCCTTTCCCTCAGGGCAGAAGTCATGATTCCTTGATGTTTTTCTACTCTAGTGAGTACAGAAGGTTCTCAGAGTTCCTACAACCTGTAATCTCAACTTCCTTGATTTATTTAAATTTCTAGTCAAGTACATACTTTATGGTTGATGTTTATTGAATGAATGAATAAATAACAGTTTCTTCCTTTTGCGGCTATTGAGGAGTGTGTTTTGGTCTATTCACTGTCATTTTTAACTCTCAGCTATCTCAGGCAAATAGAATACTGTGTCTCTTTGCCTGCCTCTATTACTTATCTGACCTCAAGTATTTTTTATAATTATCATAATGATGAAATTCCTTTTTTTGTTTGTGTGTTTAAATGAACATTGTTTCATTTTCTTTGTGTATTATTTTGTATATTTTTCCTATTCAAATGAACTTTTGAAAAATAATTTTTATTTTTTAATTACAGTTGACATACAATGTTATATTGATTTCAGGTGTACAACATAGTGTTAGACATTTATAAAACTTATAAAGTACTCACCCCAGTAAATCTAGTACCCATCTTACACCATGCATGGTTATTACAATTTTACTAACTGTATTCCCTATGCTATACTTTACATCCCCAAGACTATTTTGTAACTATCAATTTGTACTTCTTAATCCCTTCCTCTTTTTCACCAACCACCCACCCCCTTCCATCTGGAAACCATTAAAATGTTCTTTGTATCTATGAGTTTGTTTCTGTTTTGTCTGTTAATTTTTTTTCTTAGATTTCATATGTAAGTGAAATCATGTGGTATTTGTCTTTTTCTTTCTGACTTATTTCACTTATCATGGAATGCTGAGGGTCCATCCATGTTGTTGCAGGTGGCAAGATTTCATTCTTTTTTGTGACTAAGTAATATTTCATTGTATATATGTACCACTTTATCCATTTATTTATTGATGGACATTTAGGTGGCTTCCATATCTTGCGTATTGTAAATAATTCTGCAATGAACATATGAATGCCTATGTCTTTTTGAATTAGCATTTTGAGTTTCTTCAGATAAATACCGAGAAGCGGAATTACTGGATCTTTCTTTGTCTCTTGTTATAGCCTTTGTTTTAAAATCTATTTTGTCTGGTATAAGTATTGCTACATCAGCTTCTTTTTTTCATTACCATTTGCATGAAATATCTTTTTACATTCTTTTACTTTCAGTCTGTGTGTATCTTTCAATCTGAAATGAATCTCTTGTGGGAAGCATATGTAAGGGTCTT